>NC_092867.1:22959137-22976163 GCF_032062135.1 Pyxicephalus adspersus | reverse complement strand
TCTCTCACACAGTCCACCTGTCTGTGTCTCCAAACAGAGCTCTCTCACTCAGTCCACCTATCTGTGTCTCTCCATGCCAAGCTACTGACTAAGCTCCTGGCTCTATGTTATATCCCCACCCTCAGTGCTTCTTCAATAATTATCTCACAGGTGAGAGTCTTCCACCTGCTACTTCACACAGGAGAGGAATCTTGGGCAAATATACCTCACATAAAAGAGGAATCCGGGGCAAAAATATATGTGTAATCACATTTAGTTCCTGGTGCCCGGTGGGGGGGTTATTTAGAGGAACAACCCTGAAGTCTACTATAAATGAAAGTCATAGCGGTGTAAAGATATGGTGATAGGTGATTGATCAAAAATTTTTACTGAGTAACTCCACCAGACATGGAAAAACTAGAATCTGCATCTGGATACCCTCAATAGGCAAATAGAGGAAATAGCCTCAGGTCCATGAACATTTGTTATATTAAATGTTTTTACTTCTTACAGGTACACAGGTCCCAGGCAAGAATCCAACATGGCTGTTTTAGAGGTGAAGATGCTATCTGGTTTTATTCCAGTAAAGCCTACAGTAAGGCAGGTGAGTTCTAGTTCTTTAAGTACCCTGTCAATATCTGTAATATACCGACTTATCACCATGATACCAGGGGCAATAAAGTCCAAATCATAATTTCAACAGTTCTCATCTCTTGTACCAGTTGCATACATCGTACATAGAATTATTGTAGCTCCTTAAAGCTGGGCAGGTTTATAGATTTGTGACCAGAATACTTTATGAAAAAGGATGCCAGGCAAGCATGGATTTTTTTTAGTGAAATTTGTGTCTGCTTTGACATCTATCCTTTCATTGGGATCACAGAACCTTTTCTTGTCATTAGGTGCAGCTTTCAAATACCTAACATATGTGTTTCATCTGTTTCTGCTTTTATTGTCACTGGGGAGACAGTGCTGCTATTTGCATTCTACATTTCGACAGTGTTGGCCTAATGTCCATAGATAAAAAGTGCCCACCAGATGCATGGACAATCTCTCATACAAAACACTTGTTACATAAACAGTTAATATTTCCGCCACCCAAAAATTAACAAAACTATCTGATCAAAAACTGGCCATGGCAGGGCATGCACATTATAATATAATTAAGTCTCTGTAAAATCTATTTTTACAACTTTACAATTCAATCAGGCCCTTATATTACATACTAGTATTACAAGACATATGTTGTCTCTGAGAAGACTATAGGTGGTTACAGATTTTTCAATTCAATTGTACATTGGGCATGATTTATACAAGTTCTGGAGAAAATAGACCATCATGGGAAAACCTGGGTGATCCAGAAAACCTGAAATTAATTTAAAAAAAATAATAATAATAATTTGCTATTAGCTGGCAAATGTTTTCCGTTTTGTACCAGATCTAATCTAGGTTTGCTAGATCACCCAGATAGTCTCATAATGGTCCAGTCTTGAAAAGCTTTAATAAATCAGACCCATTCTCTGAACAATCTTTTTGAGATGTAACACAGGACACAACAACTCATTTAATATGTATCCAGTCATGCAGGTCCTTACATCACTAAGGTTGGTTTTAATTAAAGCTGCGTACACACTTCCAATTTTTATCGTTGGAAATGAACGACGAAGGAACGACGAAGGACCGATTGGCCAAAAATCGTTCGTAAAAAAAGTAACCAACGACGCCGACGAACGAGGATAGTCGTTGGAAATGAACGACCGGACCGGCGGATCGGATTGGACGACGATCGTTGACCATCTATCGTGTGTACGGTCGTTCAGTGATCGTCCATGGTCTGAGCATGCGCGGTGAACGAACGTTCGCTCACTTCCTGTGGTGCACGTCACTTCCTGTATCGTTCAAACAATCGCATCTATCGTGTGTACAATATCTTTGAACGATCGTGTCGTTATCTGTAGGTACAGGATCGGTGCCATACGATCGTTCGCAGATATCGTGCAGGATCGTTCGTCGTTCGTTTACCAACGATAAAAATTGGAAGTGTGTATGCAGCTTAAATAGAAACATGCTATTGAGACAAATGTCAAACTCTCTAAAATGTAATACTTTTATTCTGCAGCTGGAAAAAGACAAAGTAATAAAGAGAAGTGATATCAAGGTAGATAAGGTGACCTTGTACTTCGACCAGGTAAGATGTAAATATCATTACATGTACCAATAATTTAATGTCACTGCTGTCACAGCATATTGATAGAAATGATTGGTTATGTATGCCAGGGCTGGACCAGCCAAGATGACTTGGGCTCTGTCCTAAATCTGTTTGTAAGATAAATTTGTCTTTATTGAGAAATTACATGAGCCTCAAACCAGAAAAGACAGGGCAATTATTTAATTTGTATTAATGACTGTATCTCATTGGAATTTTGCTCATTGTAATCTCTTCTGGGATAATTCAGAATAAATACCAGCTACATTATAACAATATACCAGCTGACTTCTTTCTGACCAGATGTATGTAATGCCAGGTGTGTGCATAATACCTTCAATATGAAAAAGCTATGTATACATGGAGCTATACAAGTATGGAAACCTCTATACAGTACACATCATACTTTGTGTGTGTGTGTATATATATATATATATATATATATACACACACACACACACACACACACACACACTATATTAAAACACACCCTCGCCTAATATGAAATATAAGCTTATGCTCTTTAAATCCCCTTTCCCAAATCACATACTTTTGGCAGGTGAAAATTACCTTATTTTACCACCATCTCCTGTCACTTCCAAAGGAAAATTACTGTTGAATCCAGGGCAGGAAAAACCTTGCAAGAAGACATTCCAGTTCTTTGCAAAAGAAGTGACATTAAACTAAGTGCTGTGGTAAAAGATGGGGGTAAAGTTAATAGAATTTGTGAAAGAATTTTTTGTTGGTGAAAGAATTTTCTTTCACCAACAAAGAGCAGGTAATTAGTAGAAGAAGAGCTTGTAGAGTGTAAGTGGACCTAGTGGTACTTCAGATTTGACACTATTGCCACCACAATCACTAGTTTAGGCTTTTCCTTTACTCATCATATGATTCTCTCTACCTGTTTAGTTGGACGACCAGCAAAAAAGTCTATCTTTCATGGTAGAACGGGAAACTGAGGTCAAAGATCTGAAACCAGCCACAGTAGAAGTGTATGACTACTATGAAACAGGTAATGCCCTTTATTTGTTGTGTGCTGAATACATTTACATAGACTGTTCACTTAACAAAATGAATTATTCATCTGCAAAGGATTAAACATTTAGATTCGTATTTCGCTTTGCTTTTTATATATTCACTTTGCTATATTAACAGGTTAAAACCCCCCACTGTAACAACTCACTTTCTTCAAATAAGTATTTAATTTAGGAATATTGCTCTCCTCTATTCTGAACAGTTAGCAATGCGTCTTTTTAAAACTTGTGTAAAGCCCCCAAAACAAACAATACATACTTCATTAAAGGTTACCACCTCCCTAATAATTATATTGGACACAAAAGGAAAAGGGTGGTCAGGGAAGACCTTGGAATATTCACCCAGGTGGTGAACCCAGAAAGCAGGGAGTTACGTGGCATAAAAATATCTCTTTTTAAAAAACATCAAAATATTTTATTTATATTCTTAAAAAACGCCACAAAGCTTGTAACAAAATAAACATTTACCTTCTCTTTGTTCAAATGACAACAAGGGTAAGTATCTAACATAGGTGAGTCAACACAGGTTTGTTATATTATTACAGTCTGACGTGTTTCGCAGGATAAACCTGCTTCTTCAGGAGGAAATGTCACAGTAAAATATTGGAAGTCTCCAATAAATACTAATATGTCATAAATAACACAATGAAACTAACATATTATTTATCATGATTATCCCTATTTTGTTCTTGTGGTGGGTACTAATAGCTATAAGCGTATCCTGTGTACCATGAAAATTTCAAGTTGTTATGACCAACTGTTTAGAAGATACGAAGGTTTGAACATGAATTATTAGAATATGACAAGCAGCCTTTAAAGACACAGCTATCACACTGTTCTGTTATTAATGTAATTGTACATGCCCTTTGGGTATCATCATTTCAGGAAGAGGCTCAATTACAACACCACCCCTGACTTTGGGGGCCCATTATGGCTAAGGGAGGTCCTGGGGCCCATGTCCTGCACACGTTGCACTTACTTTTATCCACACCTGGTGTAAAAGTATTTAAATTTGTGCTCCCATCAAGTCCATCAAAACGGATGATATGTCACAGTGATTATAAATAAATTACAGCTTTGTGGTCAAATCATTTTGGGCAGGGTCCTCCCCTGCTGTGTCATTGTTTGCATCTGTTTAATCTGTCATTATCAACCCCTATTTATTGAACAGTGTATGTATGTTACAGTTAATAAAAAAAATAATGAATCCATCCTGAAACTGATATTGAAATTATCTTGCAGATGATCGTGCAGCTGCAGAATATAATAATCCATGTATAACTGGTAAGATTGCTCTTTTATAGAATTTAATTTATGCATTTGTGGACTTCATTTACACAGTAAATGTCCTGTTATTCCATCTTTCTTAGCAGAAATCATCTATATATATATATATATATATATATATATATATATATATATATATAAATCGTATGTGTGTATGTATGTCTGTATTTTCCATCATCACTAGGAAAGGCATGGAGACATTTCAACCAAACTTGCCACATATATGACTCAGACTCATGTTAGTGCACCGCTGATCTTTGTACAGCGCTGTGGTATATGTCAGAGGTATATTTGCATGCATGTATGTGTGTATGTATTGCTCAGTGACAGTGTGCCTTTTGCTTATATTTTTACATACTTTTTTTGGACTCTTTTACAAATTTCTGGCCTGTAATAATGGCTTCAGGAAAATGTAAGGCAATTGGCCGAGTTCAATCAAAGGCAAAAAAATAAAACAACACCATAGACAAGAAAATCACTATAGCTTTTTTTTATTTATTGTTCTAACGCTGGGTAATCAGCTAATAGTATTTAAGAATGTTAAGTTGTACAAACAGGGCTGATTGGGTTTCAAAATACCCTGTGCAAAATTAGACTGTGGTGCCTTGCTATACATATATTTAGCAGTATTGCTGCAGCACAGAATGTCAAATATTTTTTGTATCACTAGTAATTTCTTTATTATGAGTTTGCTTTATTGCTAGGTGAGAATGTTGACAATACAAGATAGAGGAATGAAGACTCAGAATGGAGCAAAACCTGCAGTCAAGCACTCAGAAGAACACAGATGACAAATTAACTACACAATTGTTATTTTCCTATTATTTTACAATCTATCAAACACAATATGAAATATTCAACATTCACAAACATCTTTTTGTGTTCTTCTAATAAAAATATTTCATATAAAAATAAGTAAAATGGGTGTGACTTTTTTACGACTTAGTGCCACAATATATACAGTCATTCTATCAGAGTAAATCTACCAAAAACTGAGAAATTAATTCAGAGTTGGGTTAATTTTGCTCCCACTAAAACCAAAGATTGGGGACTTTTATGCAAACAGTTTACTCACACTGACACCAACAATGGGGCATACATAAATAAAAATGGTATTTATGAATAATAATTATGATTATTGTACATGAAAAATCAGAGAAAACATCCAATGAACAAATAGCTGGTCATGTCCCCAATAACTATACTAATGAAGAAGGAAACAAGTATGGAAAAAGAGACTTTAAACAGCCAAAAGATGAGTACTAAATAGGCATACATAAAGGACAATAACATTAACTGTATTCATCATACATATGATACAAAAGATGTGAGCAAAAGAACAGCCCAATTGATGGGGGAACAAATATTAAACACATCCCGATCTGGTGAATTTAATTATTTTATGGGCTTAAGACTGTTCATTTAAAGAGTTGTCTTCACATACATGCACATCCAGCAGATAACATGCACATACAACTGTGGAACTATTCTACACTGAATAATGTAATACATATGAGATAATATAGAGCTTTTTGGGTCATTTGAAAATGTATTATAACAATTGTAAATGCTCTGGATTGTTATTCTCCTAGTGCTCATTTGTAAAGGCAAATTTATAATTTTACTTTAAAATAGATTAAAAAAGGGGTTAAGGAAAATTTTCTTGTTTTTTTTGTTTTAGCCACAACTAGGCAAGGACTGGGTGAAGGACAATATTCTTTCAGACATTTGTCAATTGCACAAGTGTCCCAATGTGAAAATTTACCCTTATCTCCGGATCTGGGCAAGGGACTGTCTAATTGGATAAAAAAGGACCGTGTGTGTCTTCATGGAAGTTTGGTACAGCGGAATACCCTACAAAAAACTGGATAACCCTAGCAGCAACTAACATTGTTTTTTTTTGTTTTTGTTTTTAACCAACATTTATTTAACAGCAACTTTGGTCTCTGAATCTCCTGAGGAAGCCATTGTGCGAAAAGCATCGGGCATAGAGACAAGACCTGTAATTGTTATCATGACCCTATGTGACATGGGCTCAGTAGATACTAATTAGTATAGGAGGACTATGTTTAGTTAAGGAATGTAAAGATTTTTTTTTGTAGTAAAATATATTTCTTTTATTACTACCATTACCAAAAGAGAAGTTTTTTCTTTTTCCTAATAGATAATATGGCAACCTTCTGGCTGCATAACATACCAAGGATACCTAAAAGTAAAATTCCTTGTGGCTTATTCAAGCTTGGCACATTCAGTAATAAGGTAACAAAAACTATTCTTTTTCACGTTTTCAGGCTGGAAGTGTCTAGCTAGGCTAAACAGATAGTTTAGTAAAACAGACGGGGTACAGTAAATCATACCAAGATAGAAAATATAAAATGAATGAATTAAACAAGATATGTAGAGATTTTCGGGCTGCTTTTGGCAGCATGTATTTATAAACAGTTACTACAAATCTACAGATGATCCAGAGGAAGGCGAAAAGCCCCAATGAAGTGAGGACCAATTTGTTTCATTAAGAAATAATTCCTTCCTGACACCCAAAGGCATTCGGATAATCCATGTTTGGAATGGTGTCTCTATTTCACGTGGAGCTGGTATCAGTTTAAGTGAATGACAGATTTACTGATTTATAAAGAGACCCTAAACCTGCTGCACTTGCCAAAGCAGAATTTATGGACAAGGAATGGTAAAGGTTAACACTACTTCTAAGTTAGGGCAAATTGACCCCCTCCCCTGTTCAACTAATACCCCACATTACTAGACAATGATCTCTTCCACCAACGGTAATTCTGCAGTCTTCACCACATTTTTTTATAGACCCTAATGGTCACGATTCCTACTTGCAAGGGTGAAGACTTAGGATTAGGATCTGTAGAGAAAATCTGTAAATGCACGTCAGGAGCCGCTGGAAGCAATAATTGGTAGAGCAGACCACTAGCTGTTGTGAGATTAGAGGGGGGGGGGGGGGGTTATTAAACATATAATAGAAATATGGGCAATTCGCTCCAAATTTGTTAAAGTGAATCTTTGTCTGCAACAAACTCAACAACAAAGTATCAGCCTATAAAACAAAAACAGGGCAAAAACAAGGCACATTGAGAACATAGGTGAAATTGATATGTTTTATTAAAATTATCTAGACATAAGAAAATAAGCATAAGAAGAATTTGACTGTGCGGAACAATGTAACATCAAGGATCAGACAAACAACAAAACAACAAATTTTATTTTAAATTAACAGAGAAAAATAGTTTTCTGGTTAAAATTAGAATATATTACAGTACTAGGCCTACCATGTGGCCAACTAGTATAGAAAAAGGGGTGAACCATAAAAACAATACTCTCATAGAGAGGACAAAACTAGTTCTCCTGGTTAGGATCTAAGTGTGTTTACAGGCCAGCTGATATATTACCTGTGAGAATACCCTGTATCTGTCTCTATGAATAAAAATGTTTGCAAAGCACCAAATAAATTGAGATAAGTGTTAAGTTTCCTTTACAAAGGGCCCATTTACACTTCTAAGCTAAAATGTGTAACTAATCCTTATCTGCTTACTTGACATTCTTTGGTAAGTATACATCAAGCTAATTTTCCAAAAAAAAACATTATATATATATATATATATATATATATCTGAGTTTTGCCACCTGCCACTTCCCCTGTCACATTGACAAGAAGTGGAAAGAATCAGGAGCAGCAGATGCCATCATAGGGGGAATTGTGGCTTTCAGTGCCATCCACGACCCTGATAGAGAGAACACTTCCTGCTCACCTAACATCTAAGAATAGAAGTTTACTTAAACCTGAAGTAAACCCAAAACAATAAAATCCCACTTACCTTTAATTCCGCAGATCAGGCTATCCCTTGGGAGGTTTCTTCCATCAGGTCCCGCGTAGTCCCGGTATACGTCTTCGGCCCGACGCAGAGGAAGTGCCAGGTGCCGCCATCTTCTCCTCTCTTCTTCCTGGTTCTTCTTCTTACGTCACCCATTCTCGCATTGTGCAGGCGCAAGATCAGGTGACGTAGATTGGGAAAACACTTATCCATCTCACTGTGCAGGATTGTATATGCTTTCATGTAAAGTGAAAATTCTGAGTTTAGGTACGCTTTAAATGATAAGATGCTCCAAATATTTCAGGAAGAGATTTAATAGTGGCCAATTACATGGCAATGCTGAAGTATATGGAAGATAACTGAATTGTGAAACCATTCCATGTAAATTTATAACAAATTCTAGGAAGCTTGTTACTTTATTTCAGCAACCGTTATCTTCTCCCCTGTGGTAGGGAAATGATCTTTGTGTTCAACACTAGAAGAACAAGTGGCTCAGTGCCCTCACAGAATTCACTCCTACCATACTATATTGGGTCTTGCTCTAGTATTTAGGGACAGGCAACTCTTGACATTAAATTAAAGAGCTCTGGCAATTCAGAGCAGTGCAGGGAGTCAGAGCGGTATGACACCTCACATATTTTTGTTAGGGTGCATCACCATTAAAGACCTGAGAAATTATATTATAGCTCTTATTTCAAGGGTATACATATTGTAAATGAAAACTGCAGCTGCAGTGTGGTGCAAATCAGTAATGCAAACTAAAAATGGTACAGCCCACTAAAGGCTTGTTCTACAGTGCTGAACCCAGATAGCATGCAACAAATCTCAATTAAGTGCTAAGGTATACCATTATAAGTGCTGATTCTGTGTATCCAACCTAATACATATTCATACAGATTGATGTCAATACCAGGCAATGCCATGTGACCATTGATAATAGTCAGTGCAAGGAAGCAGGATGCCCACTGTAGACCTATTCATACAGATTGATTCTAGTACAAGGAAATGCCACGTGGACAATGATAATAGACAGTGCAAGGAAGCAGGATGCCCAGTTGTCCTTGTAGCAGCCTATGGGCCATAGAGTAAGCACTGCAACGCCCTAGGCTTGTGGGCAACCATTCTTGGACAGCAATCTTGTAACTAATACTTCAAGATGATCAGTGAGATGCTGAAAATTTGCCTACAAAGCACATACCAATTGCACTATTTCAAACTGAGCAAATCAAAAACTACACTTGCAGAGTTTGGGTACAGTTTGCATGTGGCTTGCAGTTGATTTTTTTGCATCTCATTGACCATCTCTGATAATATCTTGTTTCTATATTTACCTACAATGGGAGTGTGGGAGAATTTAAAGATAATTAGGACTCATTTCCACTACAGCTCTTCACTGGGTTTTCCAAAACACATGTGCATTAGCATGCACATTGCCATGTGGCAGATCATTCTTTTCTAATGTAGTGTATGTTGCAGTGTGCTGCACTACAAGGGGAGTTTTGAATGCCATTAGGAATGAATGTCATGGCATGTTCTAATAGTGATAACTGCTGACCCACATTGCATTGGCGCCAACAGTTCCACATATCAGCATGTGTGTTAGCACAAGCCACTAGTGGGATCGATCCCTTACTAACAAAAAAATAATTAAATAAGTAATTGAATAAAAAGAAATAATAAATTCAAAGAGGCTATACACTGTTATACTACTTTCAAAACACTACAAAAGTTTTAGATAACAATTAAAATAAATCAATGTATCATATAAATGAAAAATGCATGTCCCTACCCTAGAGAACAAATAGATTGTCACTAACAATAACTAGATACTAGAGTACAAAAAACGTTCTATTGCTGTGGTTACATCTGTAATTCCACCAGTGCCCATCAATATTTATAGTACACTGGACATAAAAAATAATCATGGCATGTTTAATACATGCTCAAAAAACAATTGTGTAGTAACCTATACCAACCAATACCTCTTTATTAAAAAATGACATCCCATTCGTTGCTCTGGGTCACCATTTTGAACTTCCCTGTTGTTTGGATTCTATAATAAATGATCTTCTCTGGTAAATGTAAACATTCATCTGTTTGGCAGCCATCAAATTTTGCTATTCAACCACTCGTAATGTATTGTGGAAATATACTATTATAAATAAATATAACCTAATAAATATATGTATGTATATATAATAGAAAATGCTTAGCTAAAACTTTGCTATCATAATTCAGTAAATAATTAGAAATCTGTTCTTTTCCATAAAAAAATGTCAATATGTCAAGTCTCGAATTCATCTGCTCTTATTTTGCCATCCACAAAATATTTGTGCTTTAGCAATGTAAATCACAACTCTTTGTTTAATGCAGCAGTTTAACATAAAAAACAAAGGCTGCAATGTTTGCCTTAAATCTAGAGCTGTCTTCAGCAGTATTTGCTTTTAACCATGCAATCAGTCTGCTCGGTTGAAGTTCAGCATCATTCAACCTGAAATACTGATTGCATACTGTAAAAGTAGGGCCCCTGAGATGAAACCACCATGTTGTATTCTATTTGTAGTGTATTATTGCAGAGTTGTGCTCACATCATCACTGCTCTCTGCAGAATCAGAGGAGGACTGCTCAATGTCGGCAGAAGATTGAAGAGCAAGAGCAGCCAGTCTGTCACAGGCCCAGCCTGAGGACAAGAGGTAAATATACAAAAACAAGAAGTAGAAGGGGAATTAACGCATACTGCTGGGGAAACCATGGGGGAGGTTGGGATATTTTGGGATTGGGGGCTAAACCCAAAATTGGGCCTTAATTATTAGCTGGTCTCTAGTCTTACTAGACTAGAATTTATCATGAACAGTAGGACAAATATTGATGAGTAGAAGCACCAGCTCCATGTCTTCTTTGAGGAATGCAGAGCTTTCCATCGAGCTTCAGCTTTCTGCAGATTGTCCAAACGTATTGCTTTTTTTAGTGTGGCCTAAGAACGTCCTTCCTTGCCCTATTTACTTGAATTTTCTGGCTATATTTGGCTTTCTTTTGCCATTTTGGAGGATGTGTACCATTTGAGAACAGCAGCACCGGCTGTACTGGCTACAATGCACAGCGCCCCACCAATGGTCCACCATGTTGGAGTGTGGTGGAGAAACAAAGCCTGGAAAATAAAAGCAAAGACTACATCCATTGTTCTCATGATGGCTACTAAACCAGCTTTCTCGATCTGTAAAGCTTTTACAAGAAATGTTTGACCCCCCAACCCTAAAATTCCAATAATTACTAGGAGCCACCTGTCTAGGCCACAATAAGGCAGACTCCATTCACCAAGAATTGACAAGGCAATGATGCACTCGATGAGGCCGATAATGGCGTAATACCAAATGGAAAGCAAGTAATGGACAGACTTTCCCATTTTTCTTAACACCACAAGAGTTAATGAGGCACAAACGGCACTTGCAACCGCAGCAATGGTCCCTTTCAGGTGCTCACTGTAATCTTCAAAGCCCTCGTTTCTTGACCCAAAAAGAAATGGCGGACGAGCTATAAGCACGACACCGGTTATAGTGAAGGCCATGAAGACTATATCCCACACAGTGCATTTCTCCTTCAGGAATATGCAGGCAAATATGCAGGTGAAGGCAGGACTGCTGAAAGTGATGACTGTGGCATCCGCCAGGGGCATGGACTGGACAGCATAGTACAGGAGAATCATGGCGCTGGAGCCAAGGAATCCGCGGAGGAAAAGGAAAATCCTCTGATCCTTAGGTCCAAGAAAACCAGTCCTGTAAGAACAAGACAATTAGCTTTTTACTGTAAAACACATATTGGTGATTACAAAATGAACAAATATGCCCAAATGACTGATACATGCTTCTAGGTGGAGTTCTTAAACCTTTTTACATTTACAGACACCCAACAGATTGCCAGTATATCTGAGTATATCCCTCATAATTATCATCACCAGTCCTATAGTGTACGAGTACGGCTTTAAAAGATGTCACTAACTTGGTCTTACTTTACATATGGATAGCCAAGAACAGAACAGATTATTTTGGGAATTTGAAACAATTTCTTCATATTTATTCATAAAAAAGATCACAAAAATATTAGTAGCATATTAGCTTTGTTTATATGCAATGCAAAACATGAAATTGAGATTTGTGGATTAGGGTTCTAATGTATGTGCATCAGAAAGGCAATAAAGGGCACCGCATAGTGACATAATGCCAATCTCTGCAGCAAACTTCTGTTAATCCAGAGCAGGGTTATAATGCCTTGATGTCCTGGGCTCACAGGAAGTTGGTAGATTACACTTAGTATGCTTATACCAGGATGCCACTAACTGCATCCATTCAGAGATAAGTAAAGTCTCCAACACCATTATTCTGTAACTTCATGATTGCTAAAACAACCAAATAGTATCAGGATGGCCACCATGCTAACAATGTGCATGTAATCAACATTTGCTGATTAAAGATGAATTCAAAAGTTGTCAGCTATCTTATGTACTAAAAATGTTCTTAACCTGAAATAAGAAAGCTAATGCAGCCAGCGAATCTAAAGACCGGTGAGTTGCAATATATTATACATAGTTACCTTTTTTTTTAATGAGCCCTGTTCCCTGGACACTATTCTTGTGCCCCTTGGCCTGTGTCTGAACTGTCTGTGCATCCCCACCCCTGTGCACCCAACAGGAAGTAGCATTGGGAATTATTTAAAAAAAAAAAGAGAGAGAGATTAGAAAGGACCATTTTTAGGAAAAGAAGTTGTAACAAGAAAGCCCCGAAAAAGGAAAAAAAGTTGCAGCAGTATATTCTTTTGATAGCGGAGGCAGCCAACTACAGTTACGCAACAAGGCAGTAATTCCACTGTACAATATAAACGGATGCCAAAAAAAAAAAAAAATATGTATATTTAGTTGATAAACACAAACCAGGATGCAAGAAAACTTGTGTCTATATAACAGCCCGCAGGAACATTCTGATACATTTCACCCTAAGCTATGGTGCTTACCTTATCTTATGACCCACATCCTTCTAAGCCTTAATCAAATTCAAATGATTATTGCACATAAAAGATTTGTGATATATAAAAAATGACAATATCCTTATTAACCAGTTGTATCAGTGTACATGTTGTGTATCACACATACCCAGCACTCCATCTAGTGGTGAACATATATTATTGCCACCAAATCAAATCCACACTTATGGACACACTTACTCATACCTAAACAGCCTTTTAAATATAAATATTTGTATTTATTATTTATCAATAAACAATATGCACATGTTCTGTGTGGATAAACATAAAACCTTTTCTACTCGTTTTAATTATACAATGATTACAGCTAATATCCAGACAGGGAGGGGAAGCTGTATATAGAAAAATTAATGCCACATATCAATTTACCAATTTAAATTTAGTGTGTTTGAGTGTTTAAAGACAAAATCAAAAGCACCTGGCCGTCCCCACCAACATCAATCTGGTGTCTTTAAAGAGGTTAAATTGAATGAGGTATATCAGTAAAACATTTTGACATATTTGTTTTCTTTCCAGAAGAGATTTTACAAGTCTATCTCCCCTAACTCCTAGCTGTATGAACTAATGAACCTAATATACAAGTGGTTAGAGAAAATTTTCATATCCCTACATTTTAATAAAAGAATATATAGTGGCTTCCCTGTAGACATTTTTATGTATAATTGAAAAGGGGGAGAATAGATGGGGTTTTCAGACATTTAAAAAAAAAACAAAAAAAAAAAACAATAAATATGTATTTTATACAATCATTCATACATAAATAAATAACAATTAATGTGCATATCCTCAAGCCCATTGTGGAATCATGGGGTTGGAATTACATATACTAAGCAAGAGATCAACTAGTGTCTTTAAATTAACTGTTGTAGCCCTTATTACCCGACGCGTTTCGCCAATTTTGCTTCCTTAGGGGTGTGCCGTAATGACTTTACATCTATATGAAAAACCTTTGATAACATGTGGATATAAATCCATAGTGCCCACTTTGTGGACCCGAGACTGCATAAGGCCCTCCAACACTTACTGTGCAAACTTTAAGGTCTCTGCAGAAAACATTCTGTAGGTTAAGTGAGCACCAAAACACATGTTTAATGTTTGCTGCATAGGCCACGTAGTCAGCACAGTTTGAAATGGCCGATTGTGGCCCCAGGGTTGTTCCTAAAGATTTTATCCTTACTAATTTAATACTAAATACAATATTAATACGGTAACATGCATAGAATGTTAGGTTCAATACTTAGTGCATCATACAGCTAGAGGTTAGCAGGGATAAAATAACCACTTGGGTAATATCTCTCCTAAAAAGAGTACAAATATGTCAAAGGATTTTATTGGTATTAATGTTAAAAACACATGGTGTAAAAATATTATTGTTAGTTGGGGCAGGTGGGCATTCTAGATTTGTTCCTAAATGATATATTCCATCAAGGTAAAATTCAGTGATATTCAGATTTCTATACAGCTTCTCCAACCTGCACACAGAGGTCTTGTATTATTGGATATTAGCTATAAATGTAACATATTTAAAGAGTAAAAAATGTTTAATCAAAACATACTTTATAAAAAAAAAGTGCATATTGCTTATTGATAAATATAGACATTTATGATAGTATATATCAGTGTTTCTCAACCAGGGTTCATCTAGAGGTTTCTGGGGGTTCCCTGAGCAATGAATAATTTGCACCTCTCAGGTCAGTTTATATGACACCAATGATCTTTGTGGCTATCTGTAATGGTGACATTCTTCCAACTGACCATCACACTAATATATTATGAGATGTGGATATAGTAATTATTGTAGGGGTACTCTGAAAACCTGCAAGTTATTTTTAAGAGGTTCCCACATGTAAAACAAAAAGTCAAGAAACACTGGTATATACGTATGAGTGCTAGAATAAATTGTGTCAGATTGAATTGGTGAGGATAATATATGTTTACCATCAGTTTCTAGGTACGTGAAATACCTAACATACTTATACTTAACAGATAGCATAATATATATATATATATATATATATATATATATATATTTTTTTTATATGGAACTGAACTTACAGTTTTAATAATATAAATCCTTTTATGTACAAGGAAGCAACACAGTAGTAGGTAGATACAGTGGTACCTCGGTATAAGTCCACTTTGGAATAAGTCCAACTTGGTATAAGTCCTGTTTGGATACAAAAAATGTTGCTTGGTATACAACCTGTGCTTGGTATACAACCTGTGCTTGGTATACAACCTGTGCTTGGTATACAACCTGTGCTTGGTATACAACCTTTTTGCTAGAACTTGTATGGGTCAAAATGAGTCATACCACCGCACTACCCTTATTTACCTCTCTCGAGACAAAGCCACGAGTGCCCACGAGCGTCAGTACGCCAGTTCCTACCATTCAGTGAACAACCCGCGCTATAACTCTGTGACTTACATAACATCTCCTCCTCCACCCTTCTCAGCACCATCCTAGTAGGCACTCAACTCTTCTCAGCAAGCTAAAGTGAGGTTAAATCTTCATTTATTTCATCTAATTGCTTTTGTAGCTATGTAGTTTAGTATTAGGCAGTGTTTAAATTATTTTATACAGCCCCATCAATGTATAATATGCCAATACCAACAGGATTCTTTTTCATGGGAACGGATTAATCATTTTCCTTTTATGTCCTATAGGAAAATTTGTTTGGTATAAGTCCTGTTTGGTATAAGTCCAAGGATCTGGAACAGATTAAGGACTTTTACCAAGGTACTACCATGTTTCTAAAAGTGAAATACAAAAAAAGGAGATTTTCCTGCTCTCCAATTTTTTTTATAAACAGGAGCTTTGTGTAACTGCTTTAAAATGTAAGTTTAAATTGGTATTATATAAAATATATTAAAGAAGATCTAAAACCAAACACTAAAATAATAATAAAAACAGTAACATCCAAATGTTATTAATAAAGTTATTTTTATTTTAAATATTTTTGTTTATTAAAAAATCCCTGTTGATTATTTTTGTTCTCTATAACAGTAACAGAGATTCAGGTTCACCACTAGATGTACTGAGTGTTTATTGAAGGATCTTTTGTGTCTGATAATTTAGATATAATATGCACTATTTATATAGGACAATTTATATATATATATATATATATATATATATATATATATATAAAATGGTTATTATCGTAGTGATTTTAAAATGATGTTTTATAAACAGTGAATGGTTGTATGAGACAAAAGGCTAAGTTTGCTAAATGACTTTCTTTGCATTGTCATTGATTTTGATTTTGGGTTAAGGCATTCTTTAGGACTGGCACCTTAGTGTGAAACACATCAGTATATTCCTGCTCAAATAAAGACACACAACATATGATTGCATCCTGGTTGTGCAGTATAGGGCTTGTTCATGCTATGGGAATGCATTGAGTTTGATTGATTTGACAATCAGCAGAACAGTACAGCACATGCTACAATATGAAGTAGCCCTTAGGCTTGAGAGATACTGGATTCCCACTCTAGGGGCCTGATTTATTAAAGCTCTCCAAGACTGGAAAGGATAAACTTAAATCAGGTGATCCAGCAAACCTGGAATGGATTTCTTCAAAGTCATTTGATATTTGTTAGCAAATGTTTCCAATCCTGGACCAGATCCATTCAAGGTTTGCTGGATC
>NC_092867.1:22954455-22958463 GCF_032062135.1 Pyxicephalus adspersus | reverse complement strand
AAGTGATGTATTTAAAGAATTTGACTTGGTATCAGCCTCTTGGTAGCAGCAGAGCTCAAAGTGGGGTAAGAGGAATCACAAAGCCAATCAGGTGAGTCTATATCAATATACTATTGATTTATGAATTAGGATTATAAAGTGATTTAATATATTTGGTCATTTAAATATATTGTTATAATTTGTACTGTTTTTTATTGAAAAAATAGGATATATAGAAGTAGGAGGAACTATTATGGTCTTTATAAGCGATTTTCTATCTTGCCTTGCATATCATTATTACAAGAGCCAGGAATTTTTTAATCACATTTTCTGCACAGTATCACTACTAGATCTGGGAATTATCTGAATTTTGGATGAAGCCTTCAGCTAATCATTTGGCTATAATATAACCTCTGGTCTGCTACCAGTGGTCTCAAATCTGATCCAGCAAACCTGGCGTAGATCTGGTTCAGGATGCAAAAGAAATAGTAAATGACTTTGAAGAAATCCATTCCAGGTTTGCTGGATCACCCAGTTTCACTAATGAAAGTGTATAATCTCCAGCCTTGGAGAGCTTTCATAAATCCGACCCAGAGTCTCCTGAAAGTACACCCCTACCCTGATCCATCCTCCACACCTTTCTGCAGCAAGAACAGCCCCTGGCATATATTACCAGAATACAACAGCTTCACACAGGTCAATGACTTTTTCTGCAGTGTTATAACACTTGATTATAGTTCTCTTTTTATTACATTATATATCACTTTATTATTGCCACTGATTGTTGGGTACTAGCTGGTGTGTGCCAGCTCACCTTACATAGCTGATAAACATTTACACTTGAGTGGCCTTTTGTTCTGTACGCACACTAGATTTACAATGCCTAAAAGATCGTTCCCGATACTGGTACTCATCTAATCTGTGTGTGGGTGTCCAGGGACTCCAAAGACCGAAGGGGGCCCTAGGCAAATATAAAGTGAGGGCCTCTAAATGCGCAGCATTTCAGCTCCCTGCACACACTTCCATACTGTTAATCAGGACCCTGAAAAAGAAGGGGGTCCCTGACAACTGGCCGGTTTGTACTACCCTAAAACCAGCTTTCCAGGTGTCCGTGTGAACCCGAAGCTTTTTTTGCACCATGGATTGGATTGCCCTTGTTGGCTGCAGTCTTCACTGTGACAGAATGGATCTGTTCTTTCTCCTGTCATTTTGCTAAGCCAATCACACAAACCACCTTACATTATTGTCACAACAAAATGACAGGAGAGAGGACTCAGAAATGACAAGGAAGGCTGCAACCTGGATCGGCACAAGCCACAACCTGGTGATTGGGAACCCCTGCCTAAACATCCTTGAGGAGGCCTTAATGGACCTGAACTGTTGGGTCCCTAATGATTAAAAACAGCTACTATGTTACTGAAACTTCAATATATATAAATATAAATAAGTAATATATATGTAATAAACTTTTACTGCACATGGGGTACTTCCTGCTTGTTATCCCCCCATTCCGGTTTCAAGGAAACAATACAGGCTGCTTGGCCGGTCTGTACCTTGACCTTTTTCTTTGATCTTTACTAACAGTCATTTGGGGTGACAGAATATGAAAATGCTTAGTTATCGAAATGTATAAAGGGTATTTAAATACTTACACTTTTAAACAATAAATCAGTGTTTTAAAGCAGCAACACAAATGCACGGTAATATGAGGGGGACTGGAGTAAAGACACAAGCCATAGTTTAATAATTACACACTAGATCAATAAGACACCTATTAGTGTTATCGCTGTAGAAACACAGGTTTGTAATGTAGATCAGTGCAGACTGGAGAAGCTTAGCCTGCAGGAGAACATACCCTTCACCTCCGTCCTACTTGTTACCAAGTTCTCTACAAACATATCCGTGTGATCAGAAATACAGCAGCCTAGTTCTGATGTGCCTCCCTTGGAGAAACACAGAACAGCTTTCTGCACAAACCCCAAAAAATGTAATATATTAGAGCTTACCAGGTTCATTTAACAAAAACGTAAATACTCCTGTTGAGTGCTATTTAATGCAAAAACAGGGATTTTCAATACAGAATGCAGTAAGTCGAATTTTATTAAATTTTAACTTTTTTGGTGTAGTCAGTCAGTTGAGAGAATGTTTTTGGGTGGGGAAGTTTTATTTTTTCAAACTGCAAAAGAAACACAGAAAATGTTAAAATTAAAATTAGTCTATGGTGAAGCTGTAGTGACCATAAAGACAGTTTACAAGCAATTTCAGAATGGTTGTGAACAGGCTGAAGATGATGAGATCGGGTTGTCCTTCAACATTAAAAATTCAAGAAAATGTTGAAATAGTAAGCAAAATGATTCAGTTAAACAGGCAATTGACTATTTGGGAAATTTCTGAAAATCCATTGTATTCAAACCATTTTAACAACAGAATTCACCATGAGGCAAGTGAGTGGTTTGTCAACTTTACTCGAGTTCCTAAACCACCTTACTCACCAGATCTGGCATTGTGTGGCTTCTGGCTCTTGCCCGAAAGTCAAAATAACCATGAAAGGTAAATGTTTTGCATTGGTTTAGGATATCGAGGCAGCCATGGCAGCGCAACTAAAGACTGTCATGAAAGAGAATTTACAGAACAGCTTCAGAAAGTATCAAGAACAATGATATACATGTGTTCAAAGTGAGGTCTAAAATACAGTATTTTGAGGTGGTTTAATGGCAATGTGTATTTTACTGTAATTTTTTTTTTTATTTTAACATATTTTTGATCGTACCTTGTATGCAATTAAAAGTTAAACAAAATCTGTTTCATCTGTATATCTGGTGGCAATGCCTAGTGGTTTCAACTTATTGGACCACAGTAAATCGACTCCAGGCGGCAATAATACCTTGGCCCATATCTAGAAATCCCACAGTGGCAATCCTTACTCATAGGTTGGATTCCCTTACCAAAGCCCAATTTCCACTCCTAGCCACGGTGAGGTTCGGAGTTAGTTTTCCGGGACTCAAAAGGCGCATTGCTCAGCTGCAGGACAACTTGCCAAAGTTCACATCAATATGGGATCCATACAAAAGTTCCTTCCACTCACGTTTGACCGTCAATTTCTGACGATTTGGCATTTTTGCCTTACTCTACCATTATCCTTTTATCCTCTTTACTTGGAGGGATCTCTCACCAACCATTGACCCTTTCTTTCTTCTTCTTTCTCCTCTCTCTATTCCCTTTCTATATTATGAAGGTTACGTCCTCTCTCTTGAACCATATTTGGTGCAACAGATATCCCCGGCCTCATGCTTAGCTGGGGTACCCCTACCAGGCTGATCAGCTGTGTCAAGGACTGTATGCTTGGTGGCCTAGACTCTCTCCTTCCATGCCACTGTCTTTTATATGATACTTTGCTGTTGTTAAACTTAAATGTAACATGCACGGGGAGCCATGTGTCACTAGAAGGGGAAGAAACTTTCCCCAGAGTAACATCATGATGCCAGAACCTGCCCAATACAAAGACACAACCCGCCCACTGGCCTGTGTCTGCGATCTGTATGGGGGACATGGTCCATGGCTCTGGCCAATGTGCCCCCCAGTGGGGTCCTTCTCCTGACCCTTCTGGAGGATGCACCGGCCAGAGCTGTGGACCTGGTCTCCATGCTCTCGCGGCCCAGCTGTCAGACGTTGAGGCTGGTGACCCTGGTCTAACACTATGCACCTACTGCTTTACTGTATGTTCAGTTTGTATGTTCTATGTTCCTTTTTTTGATGCAATAACAATAATCAAAAGAAACAGTATACAAAAAAAATTTAGAAACCCTAACACACATTGATATACATCATACTAGTCTCTTTTACATGTTTATCTACAAAAAACATATGTAACAACCATACATATTTAATATAGTTAATACCAGCAACTGTGTAAGATAAATGGGTGTATCATTGTAATTACATAACAACCAAATAAATAATGTTTTCCTACATTTTAAAAATAATAACTACTTTTAATGTGACATTGATACCGGTGACTTGCAATCAATA
>NC_092867.1:22936734-22953195 GCF_032062135.1 Pyxicephalus adspersus | reverse complement strand
GCTTTGTTGGCACTGGACAGATATTGCTAAGGTTATATTGGCAGCACAGCTACCTGGGATCAGAAATTAATCAGCGGGCTCTGTTATACTGCCGCATTAATCGCAGTTCTGGAATGCAGAGATTTCTGATTCATACCATGTGTACTTTCCACTAGGATTGAGCAGGCATTGCATCAGATCTTTATGCAAAGTCATCCTGATGGTACTTTCTTTGGAGTGGTGATGAGTCCCACCCACAGCCCAGGGGTGTCTGTACAATACAATAGCCATTCATAGGAACTGAACCCTGCATGTCATGCTTATGCAAACACAGATTTATGTAACCTTTCCAATGACTGGATATGTGTGACATTCAGATCTCTCTTATTATCAGGCTTCTTGAAGAGAAGCAAACCTGCCTTGCTCGGCACACTGCTTCCCTCCCCTTGTGTGAGCCCTGCTGTACAGTGGACTGCAAGAGGCTGATACTAGGTCAGGCATTTATTTTTGCCTTTTATATCTGCCTGGTGTTCAGTTGGAATTAAAACCTCCACTGCTCATACCAAGATCTATGACATCATACATTTCTCTGTTTGGACACTATACCTATGAACATACCTGTCTATACAAGCTAAAATTGGAATTGCAGAGAAGTATATTCAGATACATTGCATTTCTTATGCAAACATATCAGAATGGTAACACTTTTTGTTTTCTTGTTATTTACTTTTTGTGTTGGCTTAATGCAGACCTCTGTATTTTCATGCAGTGCAGGCTTTATACTTTTTACATGCAATTTATCCAGATGAAAAGAGCATTCTGCTTGCAATGACACCGGCATAAGCAGGATTTATTACCATGCAGTACAACACAGAGGGTAAATGTGGGCTAAATAATGCAAAGCAACTAGTCTATGATTTTTGATAGTGGGATAACTGCAAGTCCTGGTTATCACTGAAAGGAATTTGAGATGCTGGATTTGCTTTCTGTATAGGTGTTTGAATGCAGTGCAGTAATTGCGACTCTTCATGAAGCATCTCGTCTGTTGCTCAGACTGCTTACACAGATTTCCATCTTTTTCAGCAACTGCCTGGCATAGATTCTGTTAAATGCTTCAGACACCTATTAGTTGAAAAAGGGCACCCAGGAGCGAAAGTCGAGCTAAACTTCAAAAGTAAAAAAATTGTGAGCAGACAGGTTCTTTATTGCAGATGGGACAACCGGCTTGTTTCCTATCTTTTAATATCTTACAGAAGAACAGAAACATTAAAGGGTGTTTTTTTCGGATATTGTATCTTAGTTTTTGCAGAACCCACAATAATTATTATTATTGAAAGAGTAACCTAAAGTAAGGCATTCATAGTTAACCCCACCGCGTTTCCATACATTAAATATAAAGGGGTGTTATCTATACAGACTCCTATTCATATGATGAAATCATTCTATTTAGTTCAAGATCAGTTACTTGGAGCAATACGGGTAAGGTCCTTAAGTCTCTTTTACCCGACGCATTTCACCTTATTGGCTTCCTCAGGGGAACTTGAGACAGGTAGGCTGTAATTTAGATGCATCTAAATGCATCTGCAAGTGTAAATCCCAAGGAATACACTCCTGTCGTTTCTTTATTTCTATCCTGGAACAACTAAAATAGCTTACTTAAAATAGCCAATAAGGTGAAACGAGTCGGGGTAAAAGAGACTTAAAGAGGAAGTAAACTCAAACCTCACCCAAAAAAAATACACTTATCTTCAATCCCGCAGAGCAGTTGATCAGTCCGGAGGTCTCTTCCATCAGGTCCCGCGTCGTCCCAGCATCCGTCTTCCGGGTTCTTCTTCCCATGCCACCGGATACAGGCGCGAGATCAGGTGACGTAGATGGGAAAAAAACTTTTCGTCACTACGCATGTGTGAGATCGGCAATGTTTTCCCCTTTTGAAGAAAAAGTCTAAAAGCTTCACATAATATGAAATTGTTTCCAATAAAGTTATAAATCCAGAGTACCCTGGGGGTCTAAAGCTGCATACACACTTCCAATAAATATCGTTGGAAACGAACGTTGATCAGCCAAAAATAGTTCACAACAAAAAAAACAACGACGTCGACGAATGAGGATTGTCACAGCGGATCTGATCGTTCCCTATCTATCGTGTGTACAGTCGTTGAGTAATCGTGCATGTTTCTGCAATACACTTTCTCCTTTATATGTCACTCCCTGCATTGTTCAAACGATTGTATCTAGCGTGTGTACACTATTGATGGATTATATTTGTACAGAATATATTCCTGTACAGAATTGTGCACTATACGATTGATCAAATATAATCGTGCATAATCGTTGATCGGTCGTAATTGTTCGTTTTCTAACGATAATTATTGGAACTGTGTACCTAGCTTAACACCATTCCCCTATTACCTGGCTAGAGGTAGGGAATGTAGAATGTAGAATGTAAAAAACCTGCACTGTTTGGAATTTGGGAAGAACAGAAAACCCAGAATGGGACACAGATGAAGGTCTAATATTGTTCACAAGGGGTTGGTACAGGAGGGTTATACATTATGCTGATTAGACACAATGGGCCTGATATATTAAAGCTCTCCAAGGCTTGGAGAGGATACACTTTCATCAGTGAAGCTGGGTGATTCAGCAAACCTGGAATAGATCCGGTCAAGGGTTTAAAACATTTGCTAATAAATGACTTGGAAGAAATCCATTGAAGGTTTGCTGGATCACCCAGCTTCACTGATATAAGTGAATCCTCTCCAGCCTTGGAGAGCTTTAATAAATCAGGCTCACTAACCTTTCCCATGCACACTGCATGCATTCTACTACCCTGGTGCACTGATATCTTAGAAGAAGAGGGGCAGATTTTTATGGTTAGAAAAGGAACCAAATCTATAAATGAACCGTCTAGGTGCTAATTCTGTAATAGCACTAGATCAGCACTATGGACAGCGCAAACCTTGCACTACTAATATTAAAAGGCTTTATTTTTTAGCAGTGCATTGTTTAGCATGGGACTCTGAATTTACGACCAATGCTACGAGCACCTTACAGAAGACTCTGGGTATTTAAGCAGAACTTTAGCCAAAAACAATGAATACTTGAAACTAAAATTTGGGGATCTGTATTATGACACCTTTATTCACTATATAATTGCTTCTTTGTGGGTCTGTACTAGAATAAACTGCATCATGTGGAGCTGAGATCCATTTAAAATGTTATAAAATATCGCAATGATTTTCTAAAATTAAAATCCAAACTTTCTTTTTTAGACCACAAGTATGTCATGGTCCCCTCCTTCCCTGCTGGCACCCCTCATTGCCCAAAATAAAGAAAATGAAGCCCTAACAGGCCTGGTCATTGATGTGATGTCACCGCTCCTAAATAGGAGCCTGGTAAGTGCTGGCAGGAATTATACTTTCAATTACATGAAACTTCTGTTTAACTTTTGCACACTTGCAATGGTGGTTGCGGCGAGTCACAATTTGCTACTCTGTGAAAACAATGCAGCACACACTGTTACTGTACTGTACTGTACCAAAGGAAAATGAATCCCAGCACTTGTGGTATAAGGGTTCGATTATCAAAGGAATCCCTCATAGTCAGTAGCACGCTGATCGGTGCTTCATGTTAATAAAAAGAACACCTACCCACCCTCCCCAACCCCAGTAACTAATCTAATTCCAAGCCCTCACCCCTACTCCACCTACCTTCTATGTTCTCCGGTGTTCTTCCAGTTATTCCCAAATACCATACCATCCTACTCTTTAACATTAGGACTGCAGCTCATTCCTACCTGTGCAGCACAGGTAAGTATTCACCTGGATGGGGGTGTCTGGGTTACACCGGCTTAAGGGGCTATTACAGCGCTGTGTAATGTTTATTATTATTAATAATAATAATAATAATAATAATAATATGGAGGGTGGAATGGGCATGTGGGGTCAAACAAAACCAGCCCTCTAACCTCCATGCGTTGAATCTCCATGCGTAACACAAATATTGTTCACAATGGTGATGATATTGTGCAGGTGTAGGTGCTCGCTGATTAACCCTTTCATGACCCAGATGCTGCTTGGTGTTATTAAACTTCTCATTGTAATTATGTAATCAGTTTATTATTAAGAGTAATGTATATATTTTTATTATGTAATATATGATCGTTGGACACAGACACACACACACACACACACACACACACACACACACACACACACGTGTATGGCATTCAGAAGTTTTCTCTCCTATTCTGCTGTATTCTCCCCCTGTCTCAGGTCACGTGACTGCTGCCAATAATAAAGTGAACAATCCCTGAAGTTGCCCCCAGGTTTGCAGTGTAAGGATAGAGATGCCCCCCATGATGATGACACATCTCATACGAGGTGACCTTATAAGAAGTGATTATACAGAACTAATCCTTGGGATATTAATGATATAACTTAGTCCTACCTGTCTTCTCATCTGTCACCATTAGCCGGACACAGGACATACGTGGCCAGCGGCTCTTCTGCTGCTGAGCCGGGGAACTGTCAGGGGTGAAGTGCTTGTCATCTGGATCCTCCGTGTCCCCCTCAGCGCAGAGTGCGCCGTTCCGTCCGTCACTGTCCCAGGGGGACTTCTGGACGCATCCATTTCTTTCCGAGGGGGAAACCTGGCCCAGTTCTTTCAGCTCCAGCACCGGCGAATCTTCCTCCCTGACATCCCGATCCTGGCAGTCCATGGCTGCCCGGGATCACACCACTAGTGTGCTGAGTACTATGAGCGGCCACAGGTGGCAGCAGAGGGCAGGGCTGTAAGGGGGCGGGGCCAGACAGTGACATTGACTGGAGCCGCTGCAGAGACATTCCGATCGCTGCAAGGCTGAGCTTTACGTACGTTATTTCCTATTTAGCACAGACAAGGGCTGATAACACACTACCCGTGACCCGGTGAAATAGTTTATTCAGCATTTTATTGTGGCAGGGTGTTCTTAGGAAAACTAGTTTTGTTAATAATTTATATATATGGGATCTGTAATACTAATCTAATATAATATAATATATTAGACCACAATGATGATGATGATGATGATTAATATTAATAACCAGGATTTATATAGCGCCAACATATTATGCAGCGCTGTACATTAAATAGAGGTTGCAGATGACACAGGAGGAGGGGAGGACCCTGCCCTGAAGAGCTTACAATCTAGGGGGAGGGGGACGCAGCATACACTAGGAGGGGATTCTATCATTCAAGGACTAAAACTGCAGAAAACACAATTATCTCACCACACATGGTACAATGTGTACAAATCTTACCGTGTAAAAAGAGAACCTGTCTACTCACCAAACTCTCCCTGCTCGGATCGGTGATATTTCATGGCTAAAACCAAACGCAGATATACATACAGTACAATGTCCCAGCCGGCGTGTTGGAGGGACCTGCGTTCTGCAATAAATCCGTCCTGACAGCAAATACACCTTTCATTGGGGACATGGGGACATGTACAGGTCGGGCCCTCGGCCTATCATCAAAATAAATCTGTCATTACAGGCGTACATGGGTCAGAACCAACCCCCCACCCCAGATGTATTAACCGACCAGCTGTTCTGGATTCACCAATGATCAGGAGCACTGGATATAAATTAGATGTATCCCCTTACTAAATGACATTTTATGTGCTTTGTATCATTAACTTGTTGGCATGTTTTTACTCATTTTTCCCCTTTGCTGCACATCAAGGCTTCTGATTGCCTGCAGTCCTTTTGCAGCCACTTTCCAGCAATCCATCGGGTGGGTTTCCTGTGTAATTTGTGTTAAAACAGCAGCTTATGGACAAATGCCCGGTATTTACATTGTTTTTTTTTACTTTCTTCCCTTTTTCCAGGGTCACATGCTCCTTGGTTCTGCCTATTGTTATAACACATTGGCCCTCTCCTACCATCCCCCTTTATGTGATATTAGGTCATCTCGTTACTTGTTTCATCTTGTGGGAAAGAGAACACTATGTACAGTGCATTTGTAAGACTATGTACACACAGCAAATTTTTGTTGCTGGAAATGATCTTTCATACACATATTGTCCATTTTGTTCTCTGAAGCAGGCAGAGGGAGAGGATGAACAAGCAGCACCCCGCTGTGCTCTCCTTCATTGACATACATAGCAGCCATTTCTATATAGGTATTTTTAGGACATTGCTGTACACGTCAAAATTTCACCCGAGCTAAGCACAAACATTGGGCTCAGGCAAGAATAATTTGACGCGTGTATGCAGCCTTAGTCACAGATTTTTCTCCAATCATTCAGTGGACTAAAGTAGTTATATACAGTTTTTCACAAAACCAGGTAACCAGAAAATGAGCTGTGTAACAATGTTGATCCAAGCATTGGTGTGTCGTTTTAAGCACCAAAGGTGATGTGTCTATGGGTTCTGATAATGTAAATCCAACCCTGCGACAGCCCATTATAGTAATTGATAAAAAAAAAACATTCAGTGAAGTTAATTGACCTTAGACTGTGTTAGAGATTAACACACATAAAGACAATAACATGTAATTGAGGAAGGACATTAGATTGTGAGCCCCTTGAGAGACAGCTAGTGACGTGACTATGGACTTTTGTGCAGCACTGCGTAATATGTTGGCGCTATATAGATACTGTGTTATAATAATAAGACATGCGAGGTGGGAAGGGGAGAGATAATGACCCCTTGCTTGTGCAGAATCCCTGGTGAGCTACATGTAATGGCAGCCAGTATTCAGGTACCTGAGTATCCATTGTTTTTTACACACAGGTACTTGTAAGGTGAAGCCTGGAAGAACAATTGATTTACATGTAGTTACATCATTCGTTATTTCCTGCTCGGTAACATCATAACCAAGCCTTTGTTTGTCCAAATCCCTCACAGAATCTGTTCACCATTATATCCCCTTCCTGTAATAAAGACATATTTCAGATGCAGATTCAGGAAATGAATTGGTAAATGCAAACTAAACAGCCACTGTAAATCATAAGATACTTTTCAGGGATAGAATTGTGCTGGAAATGTGTAGCAGGCCTTGGCAGTATGTTGCTAGGTGACTTCTGAGTTGTTGTTTGAACATGACACACCAGCCTTATGTGAATTAACTCTTTCCCTGGGATCTGAACAAAATCTAACACAAATCAAAACCCTATGTGACAGGGATCTGATGGAAGCAATCATTGCTTGACTGTGGTGCTGCCTACTAGTCATAGGGCAGCAAAATGATAACATAAATGTAACGTTTTAGCAGAACATGATTTAGGAAATAGTTACTTCCGTCAGAGCCTAATTACTCCGGTACATTGCTTCCTGCCAAAGTCCCTTTAACACGGGTTTCTGTACTAATTGCTTTGTCCTAAATAAATGTAAGCTAATCATTATATACTATACTGAGAGGTTCTAGTAGTTACTCAGGACCTGCATTAATGTTCATTGCAGCATCTCCTTGATTTTATTACACTGCCAATGCACTACAATAGATCTAAAATCAAACCTGCTGCATTATTGGTACCACAGTGTAATTGATTAGCACTGTATACACAAGGCATTGCCATGCTTTGCAATATTGTGTGTGTTACCTAAATGCAATGATGCAAAAAGGGCAATAAAATAATAGAATAATTATTGTCCCTGGAAGCAATCTTTCCAGTGACAGATGAATACCAAGCACTGTACACAGTGCCCATTCTTTTCTATGGAGAGGTGAGGTGACGCCCCGCCGAGCTCACCTCCAGAAATGCACAGTGGTCATTCCTGATTGATCTTTCATTGATATGTTCTGACTTCGGGGGAACGCTGTTCACATGATTTTCTTCCAAGATGAGCACAACTGTTTGCCTACGGCAAGAATATTTTGACATGTGTAGGCATCCTTTGTCTGATTTTAGATGTGTTCCTGTTCATGACCTCCTGTCTATTTCATTAATCAATAGGAATAAAACTACAGCAGGATGATGTCTTTTATCCACAAGAGACGCCTTGTACTGTTGTGCCATTGCACTGTTCATTTTATTTGCCTGCATCATTATTCCTGTGTTAAAACTGATATATTTTGATTTATTTTGAAAGAAATCTCTCTCCCACAAATAAATTACCCTTTATACTTCCTTTTCTAATGCCCAGGCCAGATGTAAATCAGAAAAAACAAATCTTACAGAATAGAATCCCTTTAATGAATATGTTTGTAACATGGAAGACAAAAAATGTAAACATTTTATTTGGCAGTTTTCAGGTGAATAAATAATAAATGGAAAAAGTAACATTATTCATATAATCTTTCTTCCGATGGACAAATGTAATATGCACAAATATGTACAAACTGTTAATGTAAGACCAGTCATCTATCAAGGGGTTTTCCTTTTTTTTTTTTTTTTTTTTTTTTTTTGAAAAAGTTCAACTCTTAAAATCACTATACATGATGAATTAATGAACGAGAAACAAGCAATGCTCCACATCTGGAGCTTCCAGCTTCTGAAGCCGGTCATCCAGATGTTTGTCAAAAGATAGCGTTACCATGCATTTAGTTCATACCGTCCTGTCATTAAAGTCTATTTTGTCATCAAAAACAGAAGGTCATGCGCTCAAGTCGATGATTACATGTTCGTATATTTGTGTAGCTCCCTTAAAACTTGAAGCAAACAGGAAATTGTGTTTGCCTATGGACACATGAGTGAACGACCTTGGAGCCTGGATATTCAGCTCTTGAAATTTGACAAACTTCCCTTTCTCGACATCCCAGTGGAAGACTTGGGTGAAGGAATAATCGCTTCCCAAGATGGCATATTTGTGGTCGCCAATTTGTAAGGGTTGGAAAACCATGGATCCACGAGAAGGCATCCTTTGGATGTCAGTAATTACAGATCCCCCTTCCCATTTGATAACCCTTGAATCCCCAATGAACCTTGTGAGACAAAGGTAGACATCATCCTTGGTGGAAAAGTGTTTGACAGCATAGACGTCCTCTGTATCTGGAATCTCGGCGTGCTTTGAGAAGTTGTTGTACTTCTTGTTCCACTGGTAAATAATTGGACGTTGGGAGCTACTAGACAGGATTAGGTAGGGCTTGTTGGCAATCTCAACATACTCCACATCGGTGTCCCTATACCACATGTGTACAGATTGGTGGGAATAAAATCCATTGCCATTCCACTTGTAGATGGTTGTACAGCCAGCCTTTGAGCTATCTGCAACCACAAAATACCAGTTGTCATCTATCCTGAATGTCTCAATATCATTGGGTTTCCGAATCTTGATGACCTCTATGTCCTGGATCTTGATAAATTTGTTGGCGAAGATATCTCTTTTGTAAATGTGAGAGCCCCCAAACAACTGGGCAACTATGACGTAGAGCTGCTTCTCAATCACTATGGGCTTGCAGACCACAGTTGAAGTGCCTGGTGTAAAACAAAGCATGTCAACTAATATAGAAAAGGTAAAACTATAGAAAAAGTAAACTTCATGCCCTAGGTTTCATAGCTGAATCATAACCAGACAGCAACTATTAATTACCTTTTACAAAACAACATTTATGGGGTATTTAGCTTTAAGGCTCAACAGAAACTGCACATTTTTTTGACTTTCCTATAGTCCTGTTCATGTCCATGTAATGATTCTGACTGCTATCTGCTTTAAAATGCCCTAAAATACATTTTTGCTCTGTAAAAATTCTACTTCCTGTTCTCCAGCTAAGTAGCAGTTACACCCCTCAGCATAAGGCTTTTCATATCCTAGACATCTATTGCAGAGGAAAAAAGAAGTAGTGTCTTGTTCCTTGTGTCAGACGTCAGTGCCCATAACACTGCACAGTCATATTTAGGCTCCTTGCACACCTACTTTAACACTGTCAGTAAGAAACTAATATTAATATCATCACAATCTGACTTCATATATTTTTGGTTAAGCTTTATTTAGGTTCTAGTTGAGAGAATCACTAAATGTAAGTCATGCAGTGGAATCTGATCACTAAGGTCTTAAAAGTTCTCACCAGTAATGTTGTCATAGTTTCTGAATGACATTTCAACGTGGTCCCATTCTAAGAAAACACATTTCCCTGTAAAGGGCTGAGCGATAACAACATATTCGTCTTCCATATAGGTGAAGGTATCCACAGACAGAGACTGATAAGGGAGAGATTTGTACATTGCAAACTCTGTAATAAAGGGAAGATATGGATTACTGTACATGAAACAATTATCTTTTCATGCCTATTATCTGCCAAATCTAAATAAATACAAAATCTGTTATCCACAGTGTTTCAGGTGAGCGCTTAATACAAGGCGTGCTCCCAAGTCATAAGTCCTATCATCCTGTACGCTATGTAGCTTATGGAATGGACTCATATTCATAGTTTAGGTCGAGAAAGAAGTGGAAGAGAGAAATTCAAAGTGATATTAACAGCCAGATATTGCAATGCAGAGTAAGAGAGCCAATCATAGTAATTATTAAATGGTGAACACTTACAGGAAATTGGATAAGTTATTGCCCATCCAGTGCAAATACAGCTTTGGCTAAGGGCCTGCTTCCACTATGTCAGTATGCAGCAATCTTGAACAACACTGTGTGTTGACATTGATGTAAGTTACAGGTAGCTCATTCATTTGGTTTCAGTCACACATGAAACAAGCATACAGTTAAAACTGTGTTCCAAGTTCTGAAATAGTTGAACATTTAGGCAGTATTTTCATTCTGGGTCAGTTATTCAGAAGGAATTAAAGGAAGAGAACTCCAACCAGGCAAGCTATATATTATGGGACCAGGTCAGAACTGGAAGCTGACATTAACTTCCAGTAATAGAACATCTTCCCCATAATGTGTGCTTTGTAGTATTAACACACTTCATTATAAGAATTTTTGAGATAACAATACATGGAACAGCATTGGATTTCTGGGAAGGATAAACAGGTAGATATAACAAAACACTTTCAATGGTTTGTTAAAGAGCCAGATTTATGTACGGCTGCACTTTTAAATAGAATAGCTTTCCTAAAATCAGGTGGACAGCAGGGTTCTCCCCGGGACATTTTAGCTGGGTGCACCACCCGGCACTTTTCAGCACCCACCTGGCTATTTTTGGGTGGTTACTAAAGAGTTTGGTCACAATACAGGGGCTGCCACCCACTTACAATTTCTTCCCACCCGGCTTAAAAAATCTTCTGGGTTGAGCACTGGGACAGGTTTCTGTTTGTCAGTGTAGTTAGGCCAACTACAAGTGTACATCAATTGCTGTGAATATGCTATACTCTGGCATGTCATCCATTGGACCCACATTGTCGTGACACCACTAAATAGAAGTATTTTATACAGCACAGAGAATACATTTGTGGGCTTCTGTCATTTCTCTGTAATGGGAAAGACAGAAAAAGATTGTACTATAATAAAGTTGTCAGCTATTGTAAGCTTTTAAAGGCTTTTACATAAAACTTGACTTTCCTTGTCTCCAGGTGGTCTTTATACTGTGAAATTACATGGGCTGCCCACTGTGACTTGGCTTAAAAAAATCCTGCTCGCTTGGTTGGCCTCCTGATCCTCTGTTTTTAATACTTTCTGTATCATTGAGCCAGAATGACGATATAACATGGGTATTCAGCTAAATGTCACACAGTTAGCTGCATGGCTGTTCCAGGTGTGTGACTATAGCTACAATTTCAGCGTTGATAATATCTTAATGGTAGGTCCTCTTTAAGCCCCCCCCATCCTGCATTCTGTCCAATTAAACTGTAAAGAGATATCTTATAGATACATATTCTTTTATATTTCAATGCAAACTGTATTCCAAATGACAGCAATACAAGAAATTAGATACAACATCACTGAAAAGCAAAATATAAAAAAATCATCAGTCTACAGCTACAATTAAACACTTTTATTGCTCACGGTTATGTTTACCTGTAGTTATACAGTCAAAATCCTTAGCTGACAGGCTGTTGATTTTTCGTCCTTTGTATTCAGGTGGACTTTCACAATAAATTTGTTCTACTGTGGCATTGGTTTTGTCCAACCATTCTACTAGCCATTTTAGCTTGCAGTCACAATGGAAGGCATTTCCCCTTAGATCTCTAAAAAACGTAAAAGTGGAAAACAATTAGAGGCCAACATCAGAGACAAATGTTGGGGCTGATGTACATAGATTGAAGGAAAAGGAGGGGACACTTAGGGGCAGAACAGGCAATTCTTAAGTGCTCTGGGTGACCATGACAGACAAGCAACTAGCAGAAGAAAAGGTCAGCAGAGAAAGGCTACATATTTTCCTGGTACAGGCACCTTTAAGCAAAACAGAATCATTTATGTAGCTTGCTTCTCTATGGAAGCCTTTATTGATTAGTCTTAAAAGCCAAAGGTAAATAAAACCTGCAACACATATATAGTATGTACAAGTGTAATTGAAATTTATGTGTGCTGAGGTATAGGTAGAAGACTGGAACAAACCAGGTTCCTAACCAGCAACCTGTCCATTTTCCTCCACTGCTCACATTTATCCCATTACACAAATCCTCTTCCAGTAACACTTCAGACACAAAATTAATTACAGTTTCCATTAAACAAGTCTGAAGGAAAACTGTTTGTGGATGACATAAATGTGTAATTTAATATTCCAGATCAGCTGGGAATTGTTGGTAATTTCAGGGGAAGATGGAATTTCCCAGCCTTTAAATACACCAAAACATTCTGGAGATTATATGGTATTTAATTGTGTCTTTCTCCCAGACTTAAGTCTTACCACATTTAGTAATTGTGTTTAAATACATTACAAAGAGCACTAATGATCTGCAAAGTGTTATAAGTTATAAAATCTTTTCCATTAGAGCCTAATAAATAAATATAAATATATATATATATATATATACATATATAAATATATTTATATATATATATATATATATTAAATTAAAAACACTGGGTAACCAAAACACTGGTTGGTCTTTGTCTGAATCCTGGACTTCCATGATCTCTTGTGATATGCAAAGCCCTATTTTGTCAAGATATAGAAGACACTACAAGGTGACATTGACCAAAAAAATTATATTATGTACCCGCTATTGATTCTCCATTAAGCAACATGGAGGATTCATATTTTGGTGGCATTACCCATTGTGCTGAAAGTTCATTACAATATCATGACGACTGGACAGAAATTGATAACGGGTACATTAACAAAAAAGTGTTTATTACAGACTGTAACAAAGGCTACATGTTGTTTTTACTCATCATTTACTCCTCGGTTCTAGACATATGTACTTGTCTAGCTGCGATTCAAAATGCTAAAATGCAGAAAGTGAGATTTGTACCATACCCCTTTCTTTAGTTTTTAGACATGTCTGTGTCATTCTTACACATTGGTCAGTGAATCCAGGCCTTTAAAGACATCTTTTGGAAGAGACTGCAGATTGTTATTGGCCAGGCTCCTACAAAGCAAGCAGAATTAGAATATCATGTAAAGGTCACACTGACCCAACACTCGTTCTGACAACTGACATGGAAAAATTGATATGATGATGAGTATACAAATATATTTAATTCGATAGCAGATATCAGTTACTCTGATAAAATTAGTTTTTGCCCTATTTACACTTTATGTACAGCTGTTTCCTGCAATAACAAATTAGACTATTCAGGGGCATCAATCAGCATAATATATGCTATATAAGAAGATCACATATTCTTCATATATTTTTGTCTTTTGGGCTACATACACCAAAAATATATCTGGTGAGGGATCAAACCCTTTTCCCAAAACTTTAAGCAGAACGAAAGACCACTTGATAAATTTGTGATGAAACAAGGCTTGGTTGCAGAAAGGGACAGGCAATGTCCATTCTACAAAAAGCATTCTTACCTGCCAGATCGCCTTCTTCATTTGTCACAATAGTTGACTAACAGCCATGTTTGAGTCTGGAGTGTCCTCACCAGCATTGTATTGTAGAAGATGATAGGGGGTGAGTTGCTGAGAAAAGTTGGTTGAACTCTGTTTTCTATTAGGGTGCACAGCCTTATTATGGCAGATTTTACAGAAAGTAAAGATAAAACTATACAAATTCAGATTGTTAGCGTAGAATGTTTTTTAATGGGTTTAGAAGATTCTGGACAAAAATGTTGTAGATTTCATATAATCTATAATATAATTTCCATTTTTTTTTTTGCAAATCATCTATTGATAATGTGGCAGAACACACACATATCTAGTTTGTAGCAGAAAGTTTATTGTATTTCTTACATTGTTTTCACACTGCTTTTTGTTTGTAGCTGTTTTTTTAGGGTTGAAACATCCAAGCAGAAGAAAACTGATAATAAATGATATACAATAGCTCCCAAAGATAATAATCAAACCATTTCATTTCTGTCCTTGGGACTTTCTTCCTTTGGACAAAGAATAGTGCCAAGTCCATTTTTCTTAAATCCAATCAAAATAGCAAAATTGAAAGTGGACTGGAAAGTTTATCCACAACCACAAAAGTCAAAACATAAGCATAGGAGTGCAATTTCTTTCAGAAAGTACAGTTTTTTTTTTATTGATCCACAAACATATTCATGAATCCCACAACTCGTGGGGTTTATGGATATAAACTACTATGAGTTTATAAAACTTTGCAGAAATCAAAGCCAACAAACAGCTTTAGGTATTAAGTAATGGAATGTTTAATCTGCATGTTGATGCTAATGTATAAGACATTATTAAACATGTAAAGGAAGGGATTTTTTTCTTATAGCAATGCTATGTTTTGAAATATTTTCTTCAGAAAGTTTTTCTTAGATTTGTAAGGGTCTTTGTCTTGGTATCAGTTTGATTTTACTTTGTGATGCCTCAGAATCCATTCACAATTCATTAATTTCAAGAGGGGTTTGGACTCCAATAGGCTTGTATAGAAGTGCAAAACTTGTTTAAAGTGATCAAAAAAAAAGTTTTGGTGATCTCAAGGTCATAGGCATCGTTTAAAGACAGATATTCCCACATAACGTGGAAGCACCATTGTGCAGGACAACAGAAAAATGATTTTTGGTAGATGCACAAAACTGTTGAAGTTTGTGTTTTGTGCCATGTCATTTGTTCATTCTGAAATTCAACTCCTTATTAGTTGAATAGGTTATCAGGCTGGAAAACAATGCCACAGCTGCATTCTAATTCAATGGGTAAATGATAGCACTTTAGAACAAAAAAAGGCATTGAGTGTCATTTTACTGAGTAACCACAGGAGGGGGCAAACACGCCCAGTGAAAAGATGCAATGATCTTTGCTTTGTGAAAACTGCATTTTAAGTTGATCAAGACATTTATAAAGACATTCTTTACATAAACATAAGTTTTGTCATTTGCTCTGTTTTTTAATATCATAGGTATGTTAGCAGTGCCAAAAATGTTAAACGAAATCCAGGGATGGTGGCTGCCTGAAAACTCTGTTCCCCATATGGAACGCTTTATCTTATCAGCTGGTAAACTAATGCCAAGGGGAGGGATGAGTGATGTGGCACCCTAATTGTGGAAAAATTAGTTTCATATAACCTCTGGGTACTGACACTGGATAATATGGTTGCTGGAGAGCCTGATTTCTGTCTAGTTTTAATAGCAATGTCTTGGGGTATACCAAGTCCCCTCCTATACTTAAAGACTGGCATAACAGGATGAAACATACTTGCTTCCCTTTGGCATGAAGACAGCAGCCCACATGCTTGATATGTAGGCCTGGTGGCATTGGAATATGAGAATTTTCTTTCTACAGAAAAACTAAGTTAAACATACTGTAATTGGCCAAGGGCTGTCAATGTACAATGGCACCTAAGCCGTGAAACAAAATAGGGTCTGTATTTTTAATTATCACCTCTTCCCCAGAACACGTGCAGAATGATTAAACCCACTCAGCCAGGGCCAGGCTCATAAAATCATAATAGAACCATAGTTTCACATCTGTGGAGAGAGCTAACAGTGCAGCATACTAAATATTTTGTGCTCTTTAAAAAGTCCAAACTTGGCATTGGGGATTCTCTACGGGGGACAACAGAAGTGGCTGTGTGATCACTGTACACAGGGACATATTAGCGGTACATACAGCATTGCAACTATTTGACACTAAATACCCTTTGTGTTCCCCCTGGCTCAGCTACAAAGTAATCATTATAGCCATACATATTTGCCTTTAAACGTACCAGACTAAAAATAGAAGCAACCATTGCCTCTTTTGCAATCATTTGTAGCTAGTTTGCCCCAAAAACGGAACAAGCATGGAGCAGGCAAAGTTTGAAAAGTTTATTGTGACTAGACTGGTCAATTGATGAAACAGGGTGCTTCACCTTCCCATCTGCTTCTTTTTCAGGCTGGGCAATTATCACCTATGCAGACAGAGGTGCTTTATGCAATGTGATTACTTTGGCACATCTCTTTGTACACTATAAATAGGGGGCTCCATAGGGAAGCCTCCTTAAAAGATTGGACCATGATGTCCTGCACTCATAGTTCTCACTTATCTAGGATAAGTGACACTGGACTT
>NC_092867.1:22895783-22934180 GCF_032062135.1 Pyxicephalus adspersus | reverse complement strand
ATTGCTCATTGCTCAAGGAACCCCCCAGCAACCCCTGGAGACCCCTGGTTAGGAAACACTGCATTAGGGAAATGATACCCATGCAATTACCATCATGTGAGGAATCCAGCAATTGCACCTACTATACGTTATAAAGTGGATGTGCACAGGGATAATTTAGTTAGTATGGCACTTAGCTACGGATAGCATGGCCTGTGTACTTATATTTGGCTATATACTTACAGGTGAATCAAAGACTTTAGCCCACGAAAAGCATTTCTTGAAATGGACTTTATTTTGTTGTTCTCAATAAACCTAGAAGACAAATATTAACATTGTTTATATGGCAAGATCATTCATGAATGACAGAAGGCTGGTAATGCTGAGCCTATTGTATGAGTGGAAACATTTATAAATCCATACCATGCCACAAAAACATTTACAACATTGGGTAAAGGGCTACCATCTATAATTATTTTATTCTATAGCATAATTTCATATGTCTGGTAAAGGAAAGAATATATGTAAGCTACCGTATTATAGCAAAGTATAATGTACATTTATGTGTGATAACCCATAGAGCTAATCAGGCTTTAGCTAATATTGATCTAGAAATCGGATTGCTATGGGCTACTGCACTTTGGACATCACAACTACTTGCTTATTTAAGCCTAATGGTTAACATCCTCACTGTTAAGCATGGTTACATGGTTGCTTCTGTTTCCAAGAGGTTTAGGCGAAAACTGAATTATAATAGCTAAAAATGCATACTTAGGAACCCTCAGGATATGACACCAAGACTCAAGATTTTAGATTCTTACAATTTTTGGCAATGTCTGGATATTCTTCCCAAAGTCATTTTGGACAAGATCTTTCCACATATTTATAAAGTTCACTTCAAATTTTATTGTAATAATTAAACATTTATTCCTCTTTTTTCTATTGCTATACTGCAGGCAAATTGCATCTATGGCCACTTGTGTATCCAGAGAATCAATAGGCAGTGTCCTCTTTTTCTGCACTTTCCCAAAATACAAGCAGCCATGCTAAATGACTGTCCACTGGGTCATTCTACTGTAGTCACCACTCTACTAAGATTGCTAGAACATGCACACCATACACAGGGTGTTATCAAATGTTTCAGGATGTGCACAAAACAGGCAAAGAAAACATTACCAAAGAAAGAAAAGGGCTCTACAAAATTAAAACTGCTCAAATATTCACATCAGGTGAATCATCCTAGTGCATGTGTTTTAATTTATAGTACTCAAACTATGGTTATGACTAACCATCTGTTAATTCCTGGTGAATGCCAAATTTTCTGCTTTACAACATCTGAACTCAAGTTTTTTTTGTCAAAAGTTTGCTCCAATTTGGGCCTTAAGGTTTAAATATCCCCTTTATTCTATAATTTTTATTTATTTATTTATTTATTTATATCATTCATTTTTTTTGTTTTAGCTTGTTATTGGTTATGATGTTTTACAAAGAAAGCTTGCTTGTGATCACTCTAATATAGTCGGATATAACCAGTGGCATCTTATGGTGAAATCTCATATGGAAAGTAATAGTTCAGATTATAAATTATATATATACATAGATACCAGTAGATTTAGTGTCATAAGCATTGTCTAGGCAAAGTTGTGTATGCTAATAGAAACATTACTATCCCATGGTGAGCCCTTATCTATCATATCATGAGAGTTCCAGGGTTTATATGACTATTCTATACAACCTAGACTATAAGTGACATTTTATTCTATACACATAAATTTAAAAAAAAAAACTTTTGACTTAAACAGGTACATTTTAACAACTGTATATGATTTGTATTACAGAGATGATAAATGAGTTAATGAAGCATTTGCCCACACACAATGGAAGAAGCCAATTTGTAAACAGAATCAATGGTCAGCCTGTCAAGTCCGGGAGATAGGAACCATTAGTAACTTTCAAACTAATGTTTGTATGTCCTAGAGAACAGATGCTGCATTATGGCTGTCTCCATTATGTTTGGATGATTTTGTTATTTCTTTTTAAAAGAACGTTTGGTTTAAATGGGTATAAAAGAGACACAGCAAATAATTAATTGGGTGACATGCAAGGAGCAAGAAACGCGGCATGCATTTCGATAAAGACACACCAGTATCAACTACATAACTCACATAAGAGCACTAAATTAGGACATTTTGGACCTCATGAATAGAAACTGAAGTAAGATTTTTTAAAAAGCAACCATAGTAAAATGTTTTTGCCTGTCATGCAAATAGAGAGTAGATAGCTCTCTCTATAAGGGGCTTCAATGACTCTGGGATAATCGTGATGGCTTTGAGAAGCCCCATGGCATAAATATTATGTGAATGCTTAAAGCAATTGTGGGAAAGTTATTTGAAAGTGTCAGGGTCTACAGACTGTGCAATATGTTATATGTATGTGTCTTACTAGACTGCTCAGCGCCTGCAGTCAATGGGTCTAATTTAATAAAGCTCTTTAAAGCTGGAGATTCGTTTTCATCAGTGATGATGGGTGATTCAGAAAACCTAGAATGGATTTCTTCAAACTAATTTACTAATGCTAGCAAATGTTTTGAATCCTGGTCCAGATCCATTCCAGGTTTGCTGGATCACCCAGCTTCACTGATGAAAGTGTATCCTCTCCAGCCTTGTAAAGCTTTAATAAATCAGGGCCAATATAGCAATGTATGGTATATGATGAGATGTAACAGTTCAAGAATCTGCCATGAATCCAAGCCAAAGTCCAAACCCAAAGTTACCAGGCTGGCTATTTTTCAAACTTAGCTACTTGGAAGAACAGATAGCTGGTTTTCTTTTATTAATATAATTTATGTCAAAATAATATATATATATATACACATACATATTTTGTGTCTTCCTGATTATTTTTTATCCATGGTTGAAGTTTTGTCAAGCCTGTACAACCCTTATGATTATACATAGACAGGTGAAGTGTTGAAAATGTTCTATGAAAAACCACAAACTCCTCTCCCATTGTGTGGGGCAATGTGATGACATCATAAATTTGCAATGATGACATTTGCTCTAAAGTCTGTGCATGAGCATGTGCACTTTTGACATTTTTATTTCTGCAGTTTTTATGCATGAGACCCATTTGGTTAAAAATTTGGACAAATAGGAACAAATCTTCAATGTTAACTGAACATTCTTATTCTCCACTGTGATCGATTTATAAGCTGCAGATTTCCGTTGTCTGCATTAAGAATGGAAAAGCAGCCATGAATAAGACATGAACAGTGGGAGCAGGCTGACTGCTGTCTTGGTAAATACATAGTGCTGTGTATATGAGTTATAAGAATGGTAATGGCTTGGTGCTCATACTTACAAGTACTCTAGGTGAGGAAGACCAGAAAATGCATCATCACTGATTGCATCAAAAGTGTTTGAAGTGAATAGTCTGCATAAGTATAACACACAACAATTAGGACAAGGAAGAGAAAGTGACTGGTTTATGAATGAAGAAATTAATCTACTTAATAGGAGTTTATAGTCAAACAATGTGTTACTGAGGGAAGGGCGATCATGTTAAAAGCAAGAATTAGAGCACATGTTATATATCTGACGTTGGGGTGGGGGTCTAAAGTAGCACAAGCTCACTGCTAACAGGACCACTCTGAAGCAACGTACAAAACTTCTGTTGTCACGCCTACATAGTTTTTAGGATCAGAAACACCCAACTGCCACTCAATACTGATCATCGATTCAATTAAAAAAAAATTCTCCCCAACTTTTTCTGAAATACTATAGGGTCAATTCACTAATGAATTATAACACATTCAGTATTTTGTAAATTTACAACCAAACAATTGTATGTTATTATTTTTATTATTCTTTTATTAAAAAAGTTCAACTGAATTTACGGTTACCTATGTTAGCATATTTTGTGTGTAAAAAACAATTTACAAAAATGTTTCCTCCTTGAAAATTCTCTACCACCTGACCGGCGTTAAAGCAGAATTCTATGCCGAGTCAAAACAAATTGCTTTGGACTTGAAAACTAGTGAAATAAAAAAATGCATCTTTCTCTGTAATATTACCCTGCACCCTCCCCATAGATGTGAACCACCAAATGTGGTGTGAACAAGCTATAAAGGACCCCAGGATGTCACATGGCTCTTTAGAAGTCACTTTCAAATGTATTTATACAAGGTGTCTTTTAGGAGACTGAAATGAGAACCTATTTGACAAATAAAATACTTTCAAGCTTCCAATGGTTAAATTATAATTTCATTTCATGTAAATAAACATATATTTTTTAATATCTTTGTTTTTGTATTATTTTTTTTTAAAATAATGCCATGAAATAAAACAATAAACAAAATAAACTTAGTGAATTGACCCTCTGAATTAAGGTCCATGTCACAAAAGCAAATTTGTAGCAGATATAAATGTCTCTGCTTATTTTTATCTAGTTGATGTGACCAGCTACAACGCTTATCTAGGTAGCCAGAAATTGATGGTGTGCTGTGATCGCTAACAGCTGCATTGGACAGTATAAAAAGCTACAAAAGGTGGGAGTTTTGTACTTCTGTAGCTCCAAATGCTGCAGCAGCCAGATTTTATATTGACTGTAGTTTGTGTTTTACCTAGCGACAAAAATAGTGAATGGGCAAAACATACTGCCACAAATTCACCAGTGCGACATGGCCCCAATACTCTGGGAACAGCTATTTAGAACTTACCTGGTTTCTACTTTGAAGTATATCTAAAGCTAAAATTGTTCTAACTTTGGATAGTGTAAGGAATGGTTAAAACTAATAAAACATTTACCTTTACTTCCTGTCCTGTAAACACAACAGAAGGGTGAAAAAGAATTCTTCCCAAAGTAAGTAAAACTTTAGAAGAAAGCTTCATTTTGTAATATTCCTAATGTTTTTTAAAAGACAACTCCCATTTTGGATTTTCTCCCACTCAATGATCACCAGAACTTTACTCTCCTTAGTAAAGACAATATCAACAATACAAACCTAAAACATCCACATACTATCCCCTCACCGACACTTTAACAATTAAGTGTGTGGTGCAATGTCAGCACTCACAGTTCCTTGAATATCCCTTTACTGTGATTCCATGGAGACCAACACAGTGCTTAGGAGGGAAGGGGGATATGTGAAGAACTATGAGTGTTGACACTTCTTCCATCAGTAATATAAACCTAACAAGGATACTTATACAGCCATACTGTATTCATAATGTAAAAATAATACAAAGCAGTGCAGAAGAAAAAATGTGCTGTTGCCCACAGTAACCAAATTTGAATGTTTATACTGTATCCTGCACTAATAATAAATGATTTACCAGTATTACTATAAACAACTCCTCTTATTCTGTCATGGTTTTACCAGTGAGCGAGTAAGCAACTTGTCTACAATAAACAAGACCATAGGCCAGGGTCTCATTACAGATAAATACAATGATATAATACATTATGAGCCCGATTTATTAAAGCTCTCCAAGGCTGGGAAGGATACACTTTCATCAGTGAAGCTGGGTGATCCAACAAACTTGGAATGGATTTCTTCAAAGTCATTTGCCATTTGCTAGCACATGTTTTCAATGCTGGACCAGATCCATCCCAGGTTTGCTGGATCACCCAGCTTCACTGACGAAAGTGTAACCTCCCTTTACTGTGATTCCATGGAGACCAACACAGTGCTTAGGAGGGAAGGGGGATATGTGAAGAACTATGAGTGTTGACACTTCTTCCATCAGTAATATAAACCTAACAAGGATACTAATACAGCCATACTGTATTCATAATGTAAAAATAATACAAAGCAGTGCAGAAGAAAAAATGTGCTGTTGCCCACAGTAACCAAATTTGAATGTTTATACTGTATCCTGCACTAATAATAAATGATTTACCAGTATTACTATAAACAACTCCTCTTATTCTGTCATGGTTTTACCAGTGAGCGAGTAAGCAACTTGTCTACAATAAACAAGACCATAGGCCAGGGTCTCATTACAGATAAATACAATGATATAATACATTATGAGCCCGATTTATTAAAGCTCTCCAAGGCTGGGAAGGATACACTTTCATCAGTGAAGCTGGGTGATCCAACAAACTTGGAATGGATTTCTTCAAAGTCATTTGCCATTTGCTAGCACATGTTTTCAATGCTGGACCAGATCCATCCCAGGTTTGCTGGATCACCCAGCTTCACTGACGAAAGTGTAACCATCCAGCCTTGGAGAGATTAAATAAATCAGGCTCAGTATTGAAATAGACAGAAAATCAATCAACATGGAAATGCAAAAATTGTAGACCAATGAGTCCCCGTCATAAATCATAAAAGCCTTTGCTTACTCCATTCTGTCCTTGAAGTATCATTCATAGAATGGTACCTCATTTCCAGCCTAATAGAGTTATAGACAGCAGATAGCAGTATAGAAAATGAGCTGTAAAGAAAAGATAAATGGTGAGCATTTGAATATTATGTTCAAATTATGGCCATCATGGATGGGCCCCTGGACTTTATGGGCCCACATGTTGGAAGCTGCATCTTATCTGTATCTTCTTTAGTGCCTTCTTTGCACACAGGCCTTGTGGTAAGGGTTTGCCTAACATTTCTGTATTTTATATTAGCATAGAAGTATCAATGTCCTGTGTGTGATGGTGAAAGTGACTTAAGAATGGTGGTACTGTCCCCATTTCAGTAAAAGGTAAATGATGTATTTGATAACACAATATTTATTTCTTGCTAAATAACTAAATATTTTGCATACCGCTGCTAATTCAATATGCTGCTTTGTGACAGCAAAATAAGAAGATACATTGTTTTATAGCTGCTTTATCTTCTCTGTGACCCAGATGGATGCATTGAAGAAATTTCAAGTCTTACCCACAACCCCAGAATTTCAATATTACCCTATGTCATGGACATCGCACAGGCATCACAGCACACAACGAGGCACAACAATTCCTGGTCTACATTTTAGCAGGTTCTGATTCAAGGCCATGAGAAAACCAGCCAATGGAGGGACTTAGGAAGGCAGCCAGGTACACATGGGGGATGCCAACATAATAATTAAAGACATTCTGAAGGTAAAATAGGTCTCTTGGGTCAGTTTGAAGCAGGAGTCTAGGCAAATATAAAAAAAAAACAGCCTTATGTAAAGAGTAAAAATCATTACATCTATTTTAGGTCCTGCTAATGTAACGTTATCTTCTTACAATAGGGCTTTGTTTTATTGTACATTGCTGTCAATATAAAGCCCAGTATAGGCTTCAGATGATTGTCATTGGAAACAATCTTTTGTGATCATTTCCAGTGACAGATTGAACGCACAGCACTATTCTGTTCAATGGAGAGAAGGAGGGAACATATATCTGTCTTTCCTGATCAGTGATGGATGATACAAGTTCACATTTAAGTCTTATTTATTCCTGTATAAGGTTGTCTAATTAGGGTTCTACTTTAAATGCAGCATATTTCATTGAGGTGCTTTTCAGGTACTTTTAGCAGTTAAGGTGACTGTTAGCATCCTAATTACCACAGAATGGAACATTTGACTGAGATAAAACAATCCAATTTTATTCTGCTGTATCTATGAAGCAGATGCATTACCCAAGGACCTTTAAACACCTCCCCCCTTTTTTCTCCATAGTATGGAGGAAGGTGTTCTGTAGTCAACAAGAAGAGCTGAGCAGGGGATAACACTGCCTACTAATAAGAGTACCTACCACATTAGCAGTGTGTACAGGAAGTAACAAACTCACTTGATCACTATCAAAATCAACAAGTTTTGAACTGATGAGGTATTTTCAGGTATAGATAAAAAAAAAATTAAATAAAGCAAACAACAAAAGTGTATATTTTGGGTCTACATAAACTTTAAATAAGGATACAGAAGGTAATACTGTTTGGTAGTAGCAAAGTCTGTAAAACCAGCAATTACAACACGAGAACAAGAGCACAAAGCTATACAACGTGCAGAATTTCTAGACAGTATAAATATCCTACATGAAGAACATCTCAGTTCTGACTCAGAAAGCATGGAAACATCTGTAGCACAACTGCCTACCGGTATATGGTTTATGATGTCTAGCTACGTAGATTAAGAAGGACAGCCAAGGATAGGAAAACCAGGTCAGAAGTGGTAAAAGCACACAGTTCAAAAGTCCCCTCTGGGTATTTTTGCTTATTACTGTTGCCTTTTTTTTTCAGCATGATGTGGAAAGCTCCAGACATTTCAGATGTGAATGTTTTGAGATGGTTCATTCACAAGGGAACCTAGGCATAAGCCCGATGGATGTGCAGCAGCCCCAGCTACACCCTTCATATTCCTGCTTTAAACTTGGAGGATAGAATGACTGGTCAAAGCCGTGCACCTGCCAGTCACTTAACATTAGAGGATGCATTTGTGATGTGTGAAAAAACTGTTGCCATCCTAATCATTGTTATTAATTAGGATAAAGGGTAGAGGGGGAAACCTGCTTTTTTGGCTCTGCTTCTAGCCATTCATCAAATGCATGTGGAAATTCTGCAAAAGTGATTACTCTGCATTGGTGAAGTATCATTAAATAATTTGTGGTTATTTTTCTGTAAGTAAAAGGAAAAGCATTCTTCTAGCTACCTTGGTGAAGATTGTACTTAGTAAATTCAGAAAAGATGCTGCTGTCCTTTTCAAGGTAAATACACATTTGTCAATTTATTGAAAGTGAGGGGTAAATAAGAAGGCCAAGAATGTGTCTTGTTCTGTCATGTGTGGTCTCATTTTTGTGTCTAAATATAACTTTGAGATACCGTGGCTGTAAATGGATTAGTGGTTAAGGTAATGAAATTGAATGTTCCGGCACCAAGAAAAAGGGGGTTTGTAGCACTTTGGAACCATGTAACTAAAAAACCTCACAAACCTCAATAAATCTAAACTACTAGCACAAAAAAAATTCCTGTTCCTAAATAGCCACAAACAATATAAATTCACTTTGTGTGTACTAAATTTGTAAACCCAGATATAACTTTGTAAAAGTAGAAGTGACATTATAACCATGCTGCACACAGTGTGTGCCTGAAACAGAGCTTTATGCCCTTCTACTTCAAGCTACCTACAAAAAAAGCACCAAGGGCAAGGAGGTTGAGGGCATATTAGGAATAGTAAAGGTCTTTATTACAGGAAACTACTGAATTAAAGCAGAGTTGTTTTATGCTGGATTGCTGCACAGATCTGAAAAAAATAACCACAAAAGCACACCTAGCTTCAAGCAGAATTCTTGGTTCTTTAAGATACATATGAGAACTGTTTGTTCAACATTTGTGCCAACCAATATGCAAAAAAAATGGCTGGGCCTGTAGCAGTGACGCATGTTTCCGTGCAGCTCCCTGATGTAATATTATAATACCAATATAGTAAGCATAAATGTGATTGTACATTGTGATTATGTCCAAAAAGTCTAAAGATTTCTGTCCATAGAATGTCTCTTTCATCAAGCAGAGCACATTCAGTATTCCTTATTGTAGGATTCCTGGCTCTGCTCTGCAATATATTTACAGATGGTGTTTTCCTATTACTTCTTCAGCTGCCTAGCAACAGTCTATAAATGTTAGGACATTTGCAGCACAATGGAGTTGTTATCTTAAAGTCGCCATACAGAGGACATGATGATTTGTATGGAATTTATACCTTTCAATATATTATAAGCATGGCTTCCATTTAGGAGATAAACACATGGGTGATGATGGTTATGAGGGTCGTTAAATGTATTACTGCACTGTGTGGGCATGATTTAATGAATACGGGTTTGTGATTAACCCTTTTCTAGTCAGGGTTATTTCTGGCCTTTTTGACAAGAAATTCTAATCAAAAGACCTATCCTTTCTATTTATGATTTATCACACATCTAAATCAAAGCACAAGCTAAAAATCTGTCTGCTTTTTATCACACCAGCAACCAGAGAGATGCAGATTTTCCAGCAAAGGTATTGTTTGAATACATTTTGCCTTCGTTTCGCACACACAAACAATCACGTCATTGCTGTGAGCTTGCACCATCTCAAGGAAGTGGCCGATTGACAATCACACCTATGTAAGCTTACTGGAAACTCCATTCCAAAACCATGTCCTTTAGTATAAAACTGCCCCCACCCATTTGTGATGCCTCCAGTCTTCTGGACAGATTTGCACAAGATTATGGAGGGGGTCTGTGTGAAAGTGTGCAAAACTAGTCAAAAGAGTGTTTGTGTGGTCAGATACTGATGCTGGACCTGGCTCACAAATGACTTTCACTTCATCCCAAAGGCATTCAGTAGAGTTAGTCAGAGCTTTGTGCAGTCATTCTGGGTTCCACCACACCACAATCTTTAAACCATGTCTTTTTAGAATAGTTTTATGCACAGAGCATAGGCCTGCTGAAGAAGAATAGTGTCTTTCCACAAACTGCAGCCACAAGTTGAAAGTGCATGTGTCTAAAATATCTTTGTATGCCTGAGCATTACCAGGTACCCGGTAATGATCTCCACATACTTCTGTCTATATAGTGTAGTAACTGGAAATGACCACTAAACTTCTTTTATGTTGAGCTATATAGAACTGTCTGGCATTCTCACCCAGCCAGATTGCTGAATGTTTATGTGACATGCAAGCCTGAAGGTGGGTAAAACATGCCTGAAAATCCAACCACCTTGCTTGGCAGCAAACCATTTGTCCTCTAATAATGTGAAGAGTAGAATATACTGTGCAGTAATTCACAGCAAGTGATCATTTTGATACCTTAATATGCCCAACCAGTTGCTAGAAAACCATTATCCATATGTAGTATGGATAACCTGCTATCTTGAAAATCCATCCACTGTTTTTGTTTTACTGTAGCAAAAGCAGAATAAGCTGTTTTGATACAGACATCAGCCATTGCTAAATACTAAAACCAGCAACTGGGACATCCATTTGACATTAAAATTATACAAGGTGTCAGAACTCACTGTCCTTTGCCCTCCTACAGGTATCAAGAAGCTCCTTGAGATTTTCTTAAACCAGTGTTTTGTTTTGTGTGTGTGTTGCATAGTTAACATAAAATTGATAGGAACTTCATCTCAACTGCCAGTAAAACCCGGCCCATCCAAGGCAACCTTATTTTTTTACAATTGGAGCAATACACTGGTGACTGAACTAATCTAAAAGATCTGCTTACTATACAGCCTAGTCAAATTACTGGACCCTCCATGGGACAATAGGTCTAAAAGTTGGTTTTGCCCAGTGCAGTGTCTATTCAAAGGATTTATGGCTTGCAGTTGGGATAATGTTGCCTACTTGCTCTCCATCTCTGCTGATTTTCTAAGCATTGTGCAAAGAAGAAATCACAGGGATGTCAAGATTAGTAAATGTATATTCTGGAGAAATGTCAATCTCTACAGGGTCTGTCATATTCCTCAATGTAGCCTACTGACCATCATAATCTTCCAACCAAACAGTTTATGGAGGCAGCCCACCTACAAACCCAGACATTTCACATCTATAAAGATGAGAATAATAATAATAATATCACAGTTTAACCATCTGACTTCTACATTGACAGCAGCAATTACTGTCAGAAAACATTGTGTATATACTTACATATATCCTACCAGCCGGGCAAGAAGTTCTTAAAGTTGATGTGTTAAAATCAAGAAAAATGTGCCAGATAATCTCCAAAATTGCATGTCTTGTGCGCACTCCCAGCATGTAGCAACCACCAAAAGTGGTAAACGAAGGACAACCAATGAACTGTAGAAGTTTGTTTCAGTCATGCAGAAGAGTTAAAGTCATGTTTCAGTCATGCAGAAGAGTTATTGTACCACAAATTGCTGAAAAACGTAATGCTAGCGGTCAGAGAATGGCGTCACACAAACAGAGCATCATGGCTTGCTGCCAAGTTGACCCATGTCCACTGCCAAAAGCTTTTACATTTGACATAGGATCCAGTTTGGACCAAAGAGCAATGAAAAATGCCTGGTTTAATGAATTTTGTAGCAAGTGTTACTGGCTTGTTTTAGTATTATTAGGAGTTTAAAAAATGAAAGTTCAACTTGTCTGTTCAAGATTCTGTTGCCCGTAAAACATGACTTGGAATTTTTTATTCTACAATATATACTATGAGAGGAAGATCATTTAATCATGAACAGGTAGGAGGCACAAGGTGCTACCCCCCTAGCTATAAGTCTAATATTTAATAGCCAGAGTCAGAAAGCCCTAAAGATCTTTTATAGTATTTTCAACACACTGGCTTGATTAAAATAATAGTATAGTTTGCTTTAAATAATTGTATAAACATATGTCAATATTTAAAAAACCTTGGTACTATGTAGAATTTGTAATTCAATACGTACATGGGGCCAGCCATATTTGATCATTACATCTGCAGGTCCTGTGTCCTCATTTGTAATGCAACAAAACTGTTGTGCCTTACTGCTCCCTTGAGGGAATAAGACGTTCCCTCAAACATTCCCTCATGAGAATCTTCCACATCTATGCGTTTCAATGGCAGTCATTGATGTCAGATTCCCTATAAATAGAGCCCTAGGAGTCACTTAAATGTAAAGACTGCAGCAAAACAAAAACTATATCAGAAAATGCAACATAAATTCTGTTTAGGACTGTTTTGTTCCCCTGTACTCAGTAATACAGCAGAGCATAAAGCAGGGGTTTGCTATGGTTGTCATGTGATGTTAAAATATCTTTTTGATTTATCTTCTTGCAAGTTACTCATCTAGTTACAGAAGATTAGCTCACTGCAATTGCTTCCAGGTGCAAATATTTTCTTTTTGCTGATGGAATGAAATGACTAACATTTAATGATATAATGCTTATCTCAAGGCCAAAACAGACGTTCTGTTTTTTTTTGTTTGTTTTTTTTTTTACAAAATGTACAAATCTTTGTTCAATTGGCGGGGGTTTGTTTTTACCATAAAATATTTATTCACCAATTTTTATTGGTTTTATTTTTAAAAAAATATAAGATCATTTTTGCCAAAAAAAATCCTGCCTGTCTTTCATGTTCAAATATAAATACTGTATTTCAGGGTTGGCAAATATCCCACATAAGGAAACTTTAACTTACAAAGGATACCTTTCCACACACGTCCCTAGAATCTCTTTCCATTTTCCAATATTTAAGGCAAAACTAGTTTAATGCATGTTTTCATCTAGGGTAACAAAAAAAGCAATTTTAATTGAGTTATCCCTCACTCCTCTCAAAGCCAGTGCTCTGATCTTCTCTCCAAACACACCAGCTTTAGAGTGAGCACTCCTTGTTTGCAAAACCCCTGGTCCTACATTCTACATTATAACATCAGAATGTCTATAAATGACAGAGCACCAAAGCAAATGGCTCCAGGGAACTGGTTGCAAAGAGAAGAGAAAGTCTGTGGCAGGGAATATTAATGTAAATAAAAAGTAATATTTTTAACGATACCCTAGATAAAAACAAGCACCACTGCAGATGTAGTTTTAGTCTTGGATTTTTCCCTTACTTTTCAGTTTCAGGGCCAGTGGTCACCACAACAAACAGACTGGCTTTCCATGACGGACACAGTAAACATAAAGGCTTCAACCCCTCACCACGGTACCTGAAAACAATCCATTAAAAAAACTCTTGCTTTCAGATTCAATTTAAATTTTGAAATTGACAAGTAATTTTAAATACATGTTGAATGTCCCAGGATATTTTACCTAATAGAATGACTTACCAAGCTGGTCTACGTCATAGTGCCCTTTTCTGGTAGGTGCATGAACACTCACATGCTATTAGAAGATATCTGATATTGCAAGTTGCAAAGTTTTATTAACTTAAGCCTCATTGTTTGTGTATAAAATGTGAAAGAATGAATATTAAATCCTATACATAAAGCACAATTTGTGGAGGGGGGTTGGCTTAAACATTTCAGGCTGAATACAACTTACTCCTACTTCTACCTAATTTGATAATATTGACCATGTTACAATGTATGTGCAGAACATAGGTATGTACACATATGAATACTTGGAAAACAAAATCAGATGCATGTGGATCTGGGAGGCCATTTATTTTCACTTGAAAATGATTTACAGAAAAATCCAGCTACTGTTCATATTTCTATTAAGCAAAATTAAACTTGTCTAGCTATAAAACAACTGAGCTTGATGTTTACACTCCTAACACTCTGACTATACACGCTACATTCAACAGCATTGAAATCTTAAAAACCAATGCAACCAATAAATTATGTCTGCACCAGCCATCAAGCTCACAGACGTGTGTGGTTGTATTATACAAATGTGCAAGTTTATGCACAATACAAACTCGCCGAAAGCCACGGCAGGGACACAGACCTTTTCAAGATCTATCCATGGAAACAAAAAGACAACCACATAGATTGTCAAACATTCACAATCCCTTTAGACTGGACATTGTCCAGGATTACATTTCCTGTCCCTGACCTGTCACAAGATATTCCCCATATATATTTTATTGTATAGTATTGGCGACAGGTTTTATGTTTTCTTTACAGAAATGGCGATGGCTGCCTTACGTCATGCAGATATATTTCCAAAACATGTATTCTGAGAAATCTAAATTCGTGATAACAAAATATTTTTGATAATAGGGCGCACTTTTAGTCAAGCCGTGACAGGAGCCTCCCTGTCAATAAAAGCTGATCAGATCTTTCTAATAACTTTTGTAAGCATGAGGTAAACAGCATCCAAATAGCACATTTCAGTTTGACACACTGAAAAGAAAGACAAAAACTACTCTTTGGTTACTATGAGTTACAGCACTTTATCCTTACAAAATTAACCTTACCTTACATCTTAACAACATATAAGATGCACAGAAAAGTCTTCTGCATTTTTCTACTGAATATACCTTTGAATGAGCTATATTAGGATACAAAGAGCTTTGTGTATAGATATATATAAATCTAAGTGCTGCATTACTCAGCCCATTCTCCTACTAACAGCTAATACACTGAATATCAATGCACCTCCTTCCCCAGCCCAGAGAGCTGCAGAGCCTAGCGTATCTGATGCACTCAATTTAATTATATGTGCCTGATTATATAAGCAGTCAGGGTCTCAGGCAATTTGCAAAAATGCCATTTGCTAGAAGGACAGGAGTGCATATTACACAGGTGACTTCATTCAGACAATACACTCTAACAGCTTCCACTGGAAGACACATGTAGCCCTATGTTATAGAATAAAGCTTGCTTGCTTACAGCAGCTGCAGAGATGGGATGTGCAAAAAACTTCCCTCTGGGATTTCTGTAAATTCAGATCTCACAAAGGACCTGTAAAATAAACAGAGAAATGCATAAAAAATTTAAAAGAAAAGTGTTGTATCTTAATTTAGTGTTTATGAATTAAAAATTATAAAATACAACAGTCAGCTATTCAGTGAAAAGCGATGTGCAGTAATCAACAGGAGCAACCAATCAGCAATCGTCTTCCAATGTTCAGACTCTTCTAATCCAATGAAAGATGAATTCTAGTTACTAGGGGTTACTGTAAATTGGACACCACCACTGCTTTTTTCCTCCGGCATTCTTAGGTAGATTTGGGTGCTTATAGGTTGAGCAAATCATTCACAGGAATGAAAGGTAGTGTCCACCTGTGCATCTCTATATCATGCACCACTTGCATATCTGCCACAACTAATCTTCCCAACTTGCCCAAAGCTCCATTACGGCACACAAACACAGACAGATCTTGCATTTCTATGGTCAAATTCCAATATTTACATTTTGTAAGATTTACATATATTGCACAAGCAATCCAGAACATACAGCTAATAAATGCACATATAACATGTTCTCTTGTGCAATGTACTAACACATCATGCATGCAACCTTAACTAAGTGAAGGCTTGACAGTAGCACATACAATTCCACAAATGAAGTAGTAAATGCTTACAGCCCCTTACAGTGAGATAACATCAGGAAGAAAGGTGCGAGGAATAGTCTTGGCATTTTCACATAAGGCATTGTCTTTGGTACAAGTACACCAGGTTGGGCATTTTGACTTGCTTGGTTTTCTCCCTTCGGTCTTGTTTATTAGCAAAAGAGCAATGGAGATGCAAAGAAAAATGGCAATCCTAGGTGGTCTTCTACCATTCCCCATCCTACAGGTATTCTGTGATTGCAGCCAGTAAGAAGGATAGCCCAAACCATGAACAGCAGTAACCGAGCTCTATTCTAAAGCCAATACAAGGTTCTTCTTCTTCTGTCACTGTCTTCCTCTTCTTAGTGACTGGCTTGCAGCGAAAGACCTGCAGCTTTATCAGAAAGCAGCGTCTGTGTGTTTGCGCAGGGGGCAGTGGGAAGACTGGAGCTGTGCTCTGTGATGGGGAATGTCCCACTGCCTTGCAATAGAAGCAAGAACAAGGGACACATGCATTACCATGTAAATATCAAGCTCACACAGCAGCAGAATGCCAAGTGATGTCATTTAGAAAATGCACAGCCTGCTGATTTCAAAGGGAGGCCCTTTTCTTGTGAACCAAAAATAGTACAGCATTATGTCTTGCTGGGGCTGAGAGGAGGGGAGGGAATTCATCGTTTTCACTGAATCCCTTCATGGTACAATTCCTATCGAAACATTGTCTTATATATGGCATTGTCTTATATATGACATCAAGCAGAGCAGATAAGAAGAAGGTACCCACAGATAAATGTACATCAACACAGCATCTGTAACTAATGTCACCCAATAATGTTATGGAAAATTCCAAATTGTTTTTACATAAAAAAAATACAATACAGAAATGCACTTGACAGAGATATGTAAAAAAAAAAAAAAAAAACCTTATTTGATTTCTCATGAACTATTTATAAAATGTATTACTAGTGGTCCAGGGATTGCAAAAAACTCTCATATAGGTTTTCCTATTTCTTAGGATCCTTTTCAATACTTTTATAAAACATCTGCAACTTTAATAAAAATTTTACCTGCTCACCATCAATGTTCTTGTTTAGGCATTTTCTGTCTCAGATATCTGTCCCCATCTCCCAATTCTGCTTCTAACGTGTCACCCTGTTATATAGGCTTACAATGGGGAATCAACAAACATTATGCAATTATGCAGACATGGTCCACTGTTGTTATCACGAGGAAACCCATTCTAGCAATACCATGCAGCTATCCAAGGAAGTCAGCAGCATTCAGATAGAATAAAGGGTTATTTGAGACATGCAAACTTTAAACTCTAAAATGATATGCTGATCGAGCTATTCAGAAAAAGTCTTAGAACAGAGCTATGAACAAACTGTAACACTAAGTTTTAAGAGTTTAGGTAAAACCATATAAATAAAAAGACAGGTAAGTGCACCCCTGGAGATGTTTTAATTTCTTTGTCCTATTGGTCAAACCTCTCCATTGTAAATTAAAAACTCGTGCATTTATCTTTCTCTATTCGCAACACAGGAAATAATTGTATGCAAGTAGGATAATGTGTCATCATACAGAAGTAACATTCACCTGGATGTAAGAGACAACTGAGCATTTGGACACTTATATTTACCTAAATAGGACTATGGTTTGTCCATACAGAGCAAACAATAATGTTGACATTGATGCCCACTACCCAAAAGTATATACTGTACATTACTTTCTTTTACTTCCCTGCTATGTTATCCAGCTAGTAGAAGTAGGGGAATTAAGGCATGTGTAAGCTCAGAGCCTCTCTAGTTTATTAAAGTTTATAGGGCTGAGTATTGTCTGGACCAATCAGCTGGGCTAATCACTAATGCTGGCACAAAGTGTAGTTAGTCACATGCTTCTTCATATTAGGAAGTACCAGGTATTTTTATTTGCTCTCTGTGGTCAGTGGAGATGAAAAGGCGACAAGAATATGCTGCTAGGAAGAGGGACATTATTATTATTATTAATAATAAACAGAATTTATATAGCGCCAACATATTACGCAGCCCTATATAATAGATAGAGATTGCAGAGAGACAGTGACACAGGAGAAGGAGAGGACCCTGCCCCGAAGAGCTTACAATCTAGGAGGTGGGGGAAAAAACACACAATAGGAGGGGGGGATATGGAATGGTGGGAAGTAGTGAGGGTTTAAGGCGAAAGACGGGTTGGCAAGTTTGAAAAGATGGGTTCTGAGTGTTCTTCTAAAGAAGCAGAAAGTAGGAGCAAAGCCGATTAGGAAAAGGAAGACCATTCCAGAGAGTCGGGGCAGCTCTAGAAAAGTCGCGGGGCTGTGTATGTGATGAGGTTATGAGTGAGGAAGTTATTAGTAGGCCATTGGAGGAGCAAAGAGAGCGGATAGGGTTGTATTTTTCTACCATCAAAGTGAACATAAGCCTTTGCTCTACATGAGGAAAGCACCAGTTTGCTTGAATTCTATTTTGACTGATCAAACACCATACACACAATGACAGCTGAACAATCTATGCCTACACTCTTAGGTAATAATTGCTGAATGCTAGGATGGTTCAAGCATGAATGTGAACAGATTTGTTGTTTTTATTGGTGATTATATTTTTTCAGACAGGAAAACATTCCACAAAGCAAAGTCAGATTTGCATTTCATGTTTCTTTATAGATATTAAGAAGAACAGCTTGGTCTAAAAATCCACTTTAGGTCCATCACTAGCCAATAAAATAAAAGACACAGACCCCATTCTACAAGCTAGTTCTGCTATATGAAAGATTGCAGGAATCTTAAATATACTGACCTGTTCTCATTCTGTCGTGGGTGCTGCCATCTTTTTCTTTCTTCTCTTCCAATATAAATCTTTTGCTATCTTGATTGGCTGGTCTGGGATGAGATAACTGCATGCATTTTCTAGAGACACTAGCAATCAGGCAGGTAAATTATTTATTGCAGAATGGACATCACGTATCCCTGTCTGCAAACAAAGACCTGCCTCTTTGCTATTTTTTTTATTGAACTTTAGTTCCACCTTAAAGCCTTTTTGAACTCAAAACGTAAATGTAATAACTTGTAGTTTACCAGTCCTTTGGTGGCTGTGGTCTTTTTTTCAGGCTTTTTTTTTTAATATTTTGCTTTATTTTTAACAGGTTATTCCTGTCTCTCCATGGCTACACTCACAACTCCACTCTATCTCAGATAGAAGCCATGAATGTCACACAGATTGGACTCATTGGTCTTTGTTCACTTCGTTATATGGTAGTAGATGAGATGAGACTAACAGCATAAAAAAAAATTGTATTGCTGCCTTTTCAGCTCACATGAAGTGACAAAAAAAAGGACTATGAAGAATGAACATTCTGAATATGTTGTTAGCCGGAAAAGTTTAAAACAATGCAACTATCACAATATAATACATTTTGGGTTCTAGGATTAGATATGCTTTAAAATATTTTAAACTGTATTTAAAATATATATTTATTATTTTTTTTATAATCTACTTTATGTCCTTGTTATATCTGCCTGAAGTTCTGTTTTAAATAAGAAAGCCATTTATTGCTCCCCAATGCATTCATTACTGGACATTACAGCCACAGCCATAATCTATGTAACTGGACTGTCATCACTATGCATGCTAGTACCTGGAGACAAAGGGATACCATTATTGACTGTTTACTAGCAAATGCTTTCAGTAAATCACTCATCAGAATATTAGCTATAATTCATTTGTAGGCTGGTTTACATTTGCAATATTATTCTCCTGTACAAGAACACACAGCTAAGCGAATCACAAAATGGAGATTCTGGATCCTTTTGGGGGGGATACAGAAAGTGACAGATTTCATGTTGCAATTTTAGTTCTAATCTTTTTATTTGGTGGGAGCTACTGCACTTTGGTATATCAACACTTTTTTTCAAACAGCTTTACTGAGCAAGACTGGCATTGGGTCTGATTTATAAAAGCTCTCCAAGACTGGAGAAGAAACACTTTTATCAGTCAACCTGGGTGATCCAGCAAACCTGGAATACATTTCCTAAAAGTAATTTGCTGTTTGTTAACCCCTGTGGCAGTATGAATAATGAGGATTTATAAATGTAAAAGCGGTACATTAAAAAATTTGCATTATTTTAAACTTCCCACTCGGTCCCCCCTACCTGCCCAACGGTCCCACCCTCCAGCCCAAGACTCGCGAGCAGATGCTCGGCCGGCATCTGCTTCCCCTGTCCTTGAACCCCAACGTTTACACGACAGGGATGCAGATGCCATCCAGGCATCGCCAGGTTACACAGATGGCAATGGGTTGCTTTCCTTTTTATTATAATTATTCTTAGTTATTCTTTGCAATACTACATTTTTATTTGTACCATCACACTATCAGAGTTCAGAGGGTAAAACAAGGGTTTTAGTCCTCTTAAGAAGGGGCCATGAAGATCATTTTTTTTCTCTCCTCTCTTGTTTTTAGCACAAATACAATTGAGGTATTGGAAGAATGTATTCCCATGATTTATATGAACAATAAATTCCTTTGTTTTTCTCTGTTGAAATGAAAACAATGAAATATACATAATTTATAAGACGGCAAGGCAGTGGTTCACAGTTTTTAGTGGTAGGCCTTTTTGGTTTCTTCTAGTCTGCCTTATCATAATGGTATTGATGTTTAATTTTAAGAAGCTGAATTGCTTTTGTTTTGGACTGACAATATCTAACAAGCCTGAAACAAAGTTGGATGAATTACTATATTTTACACTGCAACTGTGACATAAATCTAAAGTCCTCAATGAACTGACATCCACACAGGCATACAGTAATGATTTGTTTTGCATCAAAAAAAACCTTTCATTTTCTTTATTTTAAAATAATTTAATACTAATACACCATAGGCACCCTGAGAAGATTTGCAGATTCTGACTCCTACTCAAGAGTTGACACACTCCCTATCTGGATTTTACAAAGCAGTAGCAGTAAGATGCAAAGGGATAGTGGGGAAAGCTTCAACTTTGTCACCATAGTTAGGAATTTGCATGGTACAGCATAACAGCACTCAAAACAAAATGTTGTGGAACAAGAAGATGGTTTTTAGTGCTATTTTTTAAGAAATGACAGAATTGCCTTAAGGGACATCAATTGTGAAAGAAATATGATAGTTCCTACTGCAGAACTCCTTTGAAAATGCTGCTTTTGGCTTCAATACATTGAGTCACTGACTTGGAACTAACACACAGTGCATGGAGTCAGAACCTGATATGCATACTTATTCCTGTATGGGAAACATTGAATCCAGGGGGTATTTCACAGCAGGAGATCGGCCCCTCTAGCTCTATCACTGCAGACTTCTGTTCATTTTATTTGATTTACTTGCATATTAAGATCTAGAAATTGACAAATTGTTTTCTAGATCATAACATGCAGAATGATAAATAAACCATTATTTTATCTTGTTTTTAGTTCCTTCTATTGGTGTCTCACAGTTTTAAAAATGAAATGAAGTGAATGTTTAATTGTTAGGGAGAAATATGTTTCTACTTTCAAATACTTTCCCTATTAGGCTTAATGTACCAGAATAGACCATGGGCATAATTTAGGCATTTATATGATATATATATATATATATATATATATATAATTTATTTATAATAAATAATATAATAATAATAATATATAATTTATGCATAATTTATGCAGAAGGTCATTGTACCTTTATATTTTCCTAAGTTTAATGTCTACCCCCCTGTAAAGTACTACAGAATATATGGCAATAATGAAGGATTATAATAATATGCTAGAATGAACTAGAAGGATAGATTACCACTATGAAGTCAAGTTGGGGGCCATGGTCGTTTTACATGTAAATGTAAATAATAGATGCATATGTTAGATGTTAAAAGGAAATCCCTTCAGGCGCCAGAAACTTTAGAACTTGTGTTTGCAAAAATGGCCAAGTTCAGGACCAGAGTAACAGATGTCTAAGCAGCTGGGGATTTCAGAAGGACACTCACAGAGGGTGGTCAGTTCTATTTCCATATTAATCTCTGCAGTGGGTTAGTTTCTTATTTCTTTACCACACAATGAACTTGACCCTTTGGAACAAATTTCTCAATAGTTTCCTACCCTGTACATCCTTATGAGTGAGGAAAACAGACTTGCTTGGGTCTTTCTGACTCTAGGACCAAATACAGCTTTCAAGCCAGGATGTCTCTGTCAGGATCCTGTAAAATGAAAAAAACAGAAGCAATATCAATTTTATGTCACCTCTCTAAAAATCTTGATCTTGTTACAAACACCAACTGCAATAAATTGCACATAATCTCACCATTGTAATTGCAGTATCATTCCTGGGAATTTATTTTACACAATAGCTGTGTATGTTAACTCTTTTCACTAATGATCATTAGTGATGCATTATTGTTTGAAGTGCAAAAAAAAATAATGATGATGGATAAAGTGCTACAATCCATACCAAACTATCATGCCAATTAAATATGTTTTTAATTGGTTTTTGAGAGATGTGGTACTTTGATCCCCTTCTAATTTTGTACGTTTGCCCTCTGACAAATAAATAACCAGTCCATAATTGTAATGGTAGGTTTATTGGAGGTCAGAGAGACAGAATAACAACAAAATAACCTTCAAAATCCCTGTGCTCAAAAGTCAGAGCTTGATGTGCATTGTAATGAGTGAAATAAGTATTTGATTCCCTATCAACCAGCAAGATTTCAGGCTCCCAGGTGTCTTCACTGTATGCAAGTAATGAGCTGAGATTAGGAGCACCCTCTGTAAGGGAGTGCTCCTAATCCAAGCTTGTTACAGTACCTGTATAAAAGACACCTGTCCACAGAAGCAATCAATCACATTCCAAACTAGCCACCATGGCCAAGACCAACGAGCTTCCAAGGATGTCAGGGACAAGATTGTAGACCTACACAAGGCTGAACTGGGCTACAAGACTATCGCAAAGCAGCTTGGTGAGAAGGTGACAACAGCTGGCGCGATAATTCGCAAATATATAAAACACAAAATAACTCAATCTCCCTCGGTCTGGGGCTCTATGCAAGATTTCCCCTTGTGGAGTTGCAATGATCATGAGAACGGTGACAAAGCAGCCCAGAACTACACGGGGGAACAATCGCAATGATCTCAGGGCAACTGGGACCATAGTCACCAAGAAAACAAATGGTAACACACTGCACTGTGAAGGCCTGAAAACTTGCAGAGCCCGCAAGGTCCCCCCACTCAAGCACATGGACAGGCCCGTCTGCAGTTTGCCAATGAACATCTGATTGATCCTGAGGAGAACTGGGTGAAAATGTTGTGGTCAGATGAGACCAAAATTGAGCTCTTTGGCATCAACTCAACTTGCCATGTTTGGAGGAGGAGGAATGCTGCCTATGACCCCAAGAACACCATCCCCACCGTCAAACATGGAGGTGGACACATTATGCTTTGGGGGTGTTTTTCTGCTAAGGGGACAGGACACCTTCACAACATTGAAGAGACAATGGACGGAGACATGTACCATCAAATCTTGGGTGAGCAACTCCTTCCCTCAGCCAAGGCATTGAAAATGGGTTGTGGATGGGTATTCCAGCATGACAATGACCCAAAACACACAGCCAAGGCAACAAAGAAGTGGCTCAAAAAGAAGCACATGAAGGTCCTGGAGTGGCCTAGCCAGTCTCCAGACTGGCTGATAGGGGATCAAATACCTATTTTACTAATTACAATGCACATCAAGCTCTGACTTTTGAGCACTGGGTTTTTGAGGGTTCTTTTGTTGTTATTCTGTCTCTCACACCTACAATAAACCTACCATTACAATTATAGACTGGTCATTTCTTTGTCAGAGGGCAAACTTACAAAATCAGCAGGGGATCAAATACTTCTTTCCCTTACTGTAGATAGGAAGTGGCTGCATTGGGACCATGGGAGATTAGCAGCACTAAGATGTAACAAAGGATGAAAAAGGGTGAAAATAAGTATTTTAGGGTAAAACATTATATTGTGGTATTTGGTTAGTGTTTACATCTTTAAAAAACATGTTTGATTCACGTATCTGTACGCTGGAATGTGGGTTATCTTCTCTGGTGCTGCCACCAGTTGAAGATTCTTCTTCACAGTGTAAGGAAGACAACCACCTATTGCACCTCTCCTGGAGGACTGTTATATATCGGTACCATGGCAATTCTATGACTTTTGAGGGATATTTTGAACTTACCTGTCAACGGCGATCTTGCAGAGTTGTTTATCCTTTACACTCCTTTTATGTATTGAAAAAGAAGGAAAGGGGGTATCATATTTGTATGATATATATTACCACTAGCATAGGAGGTCCATGTTAGCAACAAGGTCATAATAAAAAATAATAATAAAAACACTGATTGTTTTATATCTACGCCTAGTAAAAGCCTGTCTTTTCCCTTACCACCTTTCTTTCCTTTTCAATATTAGAAACCAGGCTAGGTATTAGTAACCATTATTGAAGACCCCTCCTTCTAAATCAATCCTTTGGTATACTCCTTTTATGTAAACTGACCTGTCATGCACTTTATATCTATGTAATCTTTGATTGTGTTGTATTATGAACTTGTTTGAATATTGTTTTTATAAATAAAACATCATCATACAAAGCAGATTGCAAGTAAAATGCCAAATATCTGTTGAACTGAATAGAACATTAGCAATATGGCTTTGCGGGACTAAATGAAAGCATTGCTTCAACCTTATGCGATGCAATTAAGGGTGCAGCAGTCAGTGCTGGAAATAAGAGCCTTAAGCTCCACTCAAATTTTTTTCAATCATCAGAATAATCCATCTTTTACCACGCTATGTAGAATCACAAGTAATATAATTCGTGTGCATCAGTTAAAGGGAATGCTGGCCATTGCACCCAATACCCCTCAAATTTTTACCAAAACTTAGGCTACATACACACGTCAGAAGATTCTCGTCTGATTATTGTTTCAGGGCTGGTATCAGATGATAATTTGACGTGTGTACAGCGACATCTTTCATGGATCTGTCCTGGCGCATCCACGAACGACAAACAATCATAATGCAAGTGAAGGGGAGAGAGCGTAACATTCTCCCCCCCCCCTTCTCCATAGAGCAGTGCTGTATGTACAGCGCTCGTTCATGCATCTTGCAGTCTTTTGTCATGGGAAACGATTGTGAAAAAACATAGTACACTGCTATGCACACCACAAGGCACATACTATGATTTTTGGTACACTGACAAAAAAGGGGTGTAGTGAACCGGCAGAAGCCCATTCATAATGACATACATACAACATAATACATGTGTGTCTAAAATTATTTAAACTTTAATTACCATGACAAAGTCAGTAACGATATTATTCATGTACATGTATTAATTGATTTACTGGGAGCCTTACACATTTCCAGCATTGGCTATTACAAATTTCTGATCTACACAATTTTGACTGACAAGCAGTGTTGGGCAAAGGCAAAAAAGTGAAGAACATCTTCAGAGCAAGAGTAAACAGTAAAGCACTGAATTCCTGGGATTGAATATAAATATAACACCCTATCCTGATTCTGTTTCCTCTGCATTATCATATATTACATGATATACTGTTGACAAATATGAGTACAACTTCTACTAGTTGATCCATTATCCAAATAAACTGTTCTTTAAAGATTTCCTATATGAGAGCATAGTCCATAATGGGGCAGCTGATGTTCATACAAATTAAATAACACTTATAAGTCAAGACAGATGGCAAGCACAAACTTCTAACCAAGGATAGGTCAGGGTCATAAAAAAATATACCAATCAACCAACCAAGAGTGATACCAAAAAAAAAGGCAAAGGCATTGATGCCTCACACAGATAAGAAGTTGCTCTTGCTGCTTGAGGTAGAATAAGGCATAGAGAAGAATGATACAGTACATTAGTTTTTAGCACTGGTAGTTTCTTGTACTTAGAGAAATGACCAACCATAAGCATAAACTCTAACATAACCCTTGCTAACCTAAATGTATGCATACTCACCTTTCTTATGCTGGGATCCTTTCAACTTAACCATTTGTGCCAGAATCTACTGTTTTAGTAGAAGAACGTCTAAACTTCTGCACCCCTGAAAGGGCAGCAAATCATGAAGGAGAACAGTATGTCTACCTAAAAAAAAGAAACTTTTAAGAGGAAACCAAAACAGATTATTACTATCATTTATTTATATAGCTCTGACACTTTGCAACACTTTACATAAACCATAGTTATGTCACAAGATGGAAAAATGACAGCTCTCTCCAGGTGGTGAGTAGGAGGCAGTCTCTTCCTAACAACAGGGTTGCAATTCAGAAATGATTCAAATCTCATATATGTTTAAACATATATGTAAACTGATTTCTTATAATATGCTATGGAACATTCTTTCTTTGATTCACATATGGCAGACTTAAGAACATACATGCATACCAGGCAATGCCTCCTCTTCATGGAGCTCATCTTAAAAGTGCAGCATAATAACTATGCAAAGGAAAGATATCTCTGTTTGCCTACTTAATAGAAGAAGAAAAGAAACTGAGCTCTGTCAGTGTCTTGTTCTGCATTTGCTGTCAAAAAACTCACATCTAATACATAAGTATCTTATCTATGCACCCACTTTAGGCTGACACGTCAATATAAAATGGTTTATCGTGGAATTTTTGTAACCAGCCCTTCCTATTGACCGGTATGTATTGAAAATGGGGATTAAGAATATCCATCACACTGAAATTAAATTGATTTTACATTTCTACTGCTGCTGACACTGCACATTCCCCAAAAACTTGCCTACTGGCTTCCAGCATTCATATACAAAATCAGCAAATAAATATAAAAAATAAACATCTCCAAACAACAGAGTCGTCAGAATATTGATGAAAGTTTTAAGGACTAGGTAAATAAGTATGTAACTGGGAGATACTGGGAGCTGGAAGCTTGTCAAGTGGCAGGACAAAATTCTTGTTATAGGTCAGTGACTTGTCAAGCACTAAAGCAAGTAATAGGATATTAGCAATGGTGCATGTGGTTTTTGGTGAGGTCAGGGGCAAAACAAGTCCCTTACTGTTCTGCATTAAAGGTACGCAGAGATAATGTGCACAGACTCCAGTGCTCAAACCAGAAACTTTTTTTTAGCCAGGTGGAAGGAAATTGTAGGCGAGTGGAAGCCCTTGTATTGTGACCTAAATCTTCAGTAACCACCGAAAAATGGTCGGGTGGTTAATGGAGAGTGGCGGGTGCTGAGCCCAGCTAAAAGGGGCTGGGAAGAACACTGGACTCAAACTCTATTTAACTGTACCCTTTAAACCAGGGGTGTCAAACTCTGGCCTGCGGGCTAAATCTTGCCCGCAACATCCTTTTTTTTAGCCCCAAAAGAAATCCCAAATATGAATTGCAGCTGGCCCACTGCTGCATTGAAATAGCGCTGCTACTACAATTCCTGGCATCACTCGCATCTATAGACCAGCAGCCTCTCTGCCTATGTGTGGCCCCGCATTGGACTGTTTTATAGACGCAGAGAATTGTAGTAGCGGTGCTATTTCAGTTTCAAGTTTGGCCCACAACTTTTTTAATTTTGGCCCATTATGTATTTGAGTTTGACACCCCTGCTTGAAACCTTTAAACCATGCCCAATATTTAGTCCTACTTAGCTACACTGGCTTTTCATGCAAGCCACATTATCCCTTCTCACTGATGTATACTAGCATTCAGCACCCACGTACTAGAATTAAACTTTTCTTACATCACCAGATATCACCATTTTTTTCCCAATATCCTGAATGAGGCACAATCAGTAATGCCTGACTAGGGTTCTAACCCTTCACTACTCTATTTAAAATTTTCTAAAAGGTTTTGGGCTGTAAGTGCCTACTGGCTTATAATAAATAGTAAGGAAGAGAATCTTATGAGCTGTCCATGGTGCTTATGTCACTGGATAGGTTTTCTTATCTACTATTAGACAGTTATCTGACATTGGGTGCCTTAACCTCAGTCAGGTATATACACTGGGAGCACAGGCTCTCCTTTGCTCATATTCCAACCAAGGAGAGACAGTGCTTGGCATGTGTGTGTTCACCTAGCCCCATGAAAAGCAGCTTGTTTTTTTAATTTTATTTTTTTTTAAATTTTTTATTTATTTTATGATGAGACACGACCATTGCTGAAGGTAAAATTAGTTGTATACCTGTTTGTTAGAGGAAAAAAAACTAAGGTGATTTGGCTGAAATAAGTCTAATCATTTTGTAAAACATGAAAGACAGATTTCATGCTGTAAACCAACCTTGTCATGGAATGAAAACTAATACTACAGGTGTACACCAGTTACCTTCCAGTGCTAAATAGTATTTTTATTTATCCTCCACGGTCTTCCAATCTTCCATTGCAAGCCCAACCGTAAACTCAAAATTTCCAGGTAAGGGGGACACCAGTTTGAGTCATGCTTCTATATTGTAGTAGGTAATGCATGAATAAGCAAGTGAGAGCACATGAGATTGTAACTAGCCGTATGCAAATACAAACTTACAGAGATAACATTTTCATAGCGACTTTGGAAAAGTAGAAATGCAGGAGAACTGAAGAAAGTATTTAGCATTGGCATCTGTAATTATTTTAATGGTATCTAAAATATTTTCCAACATGATCACATGACATTTTATATCACTTTCAAAGTCAAATTTGTTAACCTGATCATGTAGACTCATATATGGCCAGAGAAAACCTATATGATTTAGAAAGAGGTTTAGTTTGACATAAACCAGACTTTTTTGTAGATTTACTTTTTATGGAATTATACACTGTTTAACTTCACCTTGATATCAAGTGATTAAAAACTTAAGTGGACTCCACAACTGGTTAGGTGGGTATGCGTGTTATATCTTTTTAGGTTTTTATGTGGTGTATTTGTCCTATTGGGGGATTTTTTTGACCAATTTCTATGTTGAAACACGAAAGGATGTGAGAGGACATCTCCCCATAGTAAGGCAAATTTCACTGAAAGACATTTCCCATTGAAAGAAACAATTTAAAGTCTTAGGTTCGTGGCAGTGGTTAGTAGGAAAAAAAAAGGGGCAAATTTCTCTAGTGGGGACCCAGGCAGCAATAAAAACCTATCAGGGTCCTATCATTTCCTCACTTCAGCTAAAAATAATATTAGTATTAGATTTTGGATTTTGTAAAGATTATATAAAATGAGTTAAAATGATTTTTCCTTTTTGAAAGCCTCACCTCACAATCAACCCACTAAATTTAATAAAAAGAATTTTATAAAAGGATAAGAAAATGTAAGCTGCCTAAAAAAATCTAAACTGGTTATATAGAATATTAATATCTAAACTGTGCCTTTTCTGGGCACAAGCGCCAAAGTCAATAGTAAATTGAACCTAAAAGTGACCGAGTTCTCTGGAAGTCTTATTAGCGGTCTAATCACATAACTCCTAGGAAGGCTTTTGTGTTCTTCTCTTCCTGCCAAGTCTTCTGTTACCCAACTCCGTGACATCACCTACCAAAGGGAAATAAAGTTAATAAAGTGCTTTTTTGTTTAGAAATTCAACCAAATCCTCTTGTCTGCTCTCTTTATTCACTATACTTTTTTATCTATACACAATGTGCTTCCACTGGCTGCCAGGACTAGAACATCAATTATCACAAACTGAGAATTGTGTTCCATTTCTCAGCAGTCTTACCCAGGTTTCCATGGCAACTCGGGGACCGCTGTGCTCGGAATCAATTTCTGGAGTCGGGTTTGCATTTTTTTTATCATGACATTGCCGACTGGTTGTGAGCAAACAAACAGCAGCAATCTCGTTGGATGTAAAATGTTTTTATTGAGATCTCAGATGACATTTTATTTGCTGGTTTTCATTACTTTACCAGCATGGTGTAAGATTCTTCTTTTCTGCGTGCACAATGAAACAAGAATATTAATTGCAGCTAACACAGATTACTGGGGTTTCCAATTTAAATGGAAAACCACTTCTTGGAGAGGGAATAACAAAAAAGCCCCAGGGCTCTGCTTCAATAGAAGGATAGGCCCTGTTCATCCTTTTTTCAATGAGCTGTAATGTTCATCTATTGCTATGAGACCTTTATCTTTTTACCCAATTTCCAACTGTATTACATTTATTTCTAAATTCTCATTTTATTGGCAATTTGTATTTCAATCAGATGAAATAAAGATAAAGGCATAACAAGACTGTGTTTTTTCAATGTAAACATGCTTTAGAGACAACTATACTGTAAGCACATCTCCAGGACGGCTTCACTTAGGAGGGTGGCTACACTTGTCTTCTAACTTTATTGCCCCCCCATACTGCTGAATAAAAAATGTCTGTAAACCCTCTACATGCTCTAACACTGCCCATCACATCTTCATCCACCCCATTTGTTGCCCTGCTTTAAGTTTGAGAAATGTCCAGTGTCAATTAACCACTTCCTTTGAGTACTGACTGCCCTGCAATAAATAAACATTTTGTTCATGTAATCGATATGTAGTGAGAGGAGGATTGCTTAGATGGTGACTGAAAGGTAGGTAGGCACCTTACAACCAAGTCCCTTTAAGGGGTTTTGGAATCTACATTTATTTTGAACTAAACAGCAGCAAACAGAAATGATTCCAGTTGGATACAAATAAAAACAAAGTCCAGCTTGCTTCAGCTTAGCATAGCAGAAGCCATTTCTCAGCCTTATAAATTTACAATTCTGAAAGAGTCCTTGTAGTGCTCTTCAAAGCAACAGTGGTCTGTTAATTCACAGCAACATACAGGACAAAAAGTCTCACAAATTTTCAGCACAGTCAATTCCTGTGGATTTTCTCAAATCTTTTATATTGGTATTCTGGCAGGTACAGTAGTGGATTGGGTGGCTAGGCTGTGTACCTACCCAGTTTCTTCTGCAGCCCAAACTCCAGACCTACAGAGTAATATTCTGATCAGCCAAATGATCTATATCCCTTACCAGTCTTCCCTGAAGCCCACCATCAACCCAATCTGAATCCTAGGTAAAATATATTCTTTGGAATGTATGTGTTGCTTTTACATTTTAGAGATTCTGAAATGTTGTTTTTTTCCAGTTGGCAACTTTGTAATGTTGCTTTCCACAGAACTCTCCATCACCTGGGCTGTCATGGACACAGCACCTGCACTTGTATCATCACACACCATGGACTGTGTGGAAAGATTGTGTCTTCATACAGATTTTTGTTCCATTACAGCCTAAGGTGAGTAAGTCACCTATGCACAGTACTACATGGCACAGCTAACTTTGGGGAGGACCTGAGTGCCACCCAGTAATGGCTACAGCTCCTAGACGGGGTTAATTGTTCATCTAAGCTACATATAAAATGATGTAAGTAGAAGAGAAGATGATTTGACTGTTGAAAAAGTGTAGTTATTCTTTCAAAAACAAAATACATTCCTAAATTTTAAACGCTGTAGAAGTTATATCCTAATATCCTAAGCAGTCATGTCTATTTACATTATTTATATCTATTTACATAAGTACATCATGAGTTGTACATTTTTGTATTACTAATTATTTACCTTTTCATTTTTGTTATTTATATTATACTGAGATGTACTATTTTTAAACAACCTTCCAGTCACCTTGTAATTATCTTTTCCATGTGACCTGTGACCTTACTTATTATACCTTTCTGATGTTGCTAATGGTTGTCATAGTAAAATACAACAACACAGATATTTTAACTATGTGATTGGCAGCACCAGCTGGAAGGTGGCTGAGAGCATTCTTCATTCCTATCTGCTGCATCCTGCTCATTGGTTCATTTATGAATTGCATTTGCAATAACAATGCAATGCAGTAACTCATAGCAGTAAATCAACTTCATCAGTTTAGTATGGCATATCATTATTGTACTTGTATATACAGGGCTAAACACATTAAGCACAAAAAATGCAATTAAAAAAAAGAATGTTTTATGATCGTGCCAAACCTCATGCATAATAAACCCCAGTAAAAATTAACCTAGTTCCATAGCTCTGCAAGGGTGTTAGCCAGCTTGCTTCACATTTGGTAAAAGTGTATTAGCCTCTTTTAGCCTGTTTTAACATTTTTAGGTTTTAAATATTTTAGGCTGTTGTGGGACCCCTGCTATAGTCAATAAATGGGAACAATGTTATTTGCATTGATTGCCAACAAGGGTGAAGAATGTATTACACTAGTGGATTAGATTTCTCCCTTTACAGACTTCTAAAAAGGTCGATCATTCAGCCACAGCACGAATGGCAAATTCTGGAGGAACCCTAGCTGAGGATGTACGGTTTAATTAAACCATAAGGGGATTATTAAGGTACATTAAGGAGATGAAATTATGTTAGTGGTTTGAGTAGAGGTACCATCTACATTTAATGCAATGGTCAATCCTACCAAAATCTGTATTTTATCATCTTTTTTGCTAGATACTGAAGAATTATGCCAATTTAAAATGTTTTTATATCTCCACAAGAACCTGTTTATGAGATCTTAGGAGATGAGTTTCCCAGAATCTACATGCCTACTCTGGCTGTTGTGTGGGGGGTCCTACTCTCTATGCTAGAGATGAAATATAACAAACTAGGCAGGTTCATTTCAGGGTTGGAAATTATGGGCAGGAGGTCTCACTGTTCTAACAGCCAATGCAAAGCATACAAGGGCTGACTTAGCACATGAGCCTAGATATTTACCCTTCCATAAGGAACAGGTAGGAATCTTCCAGGACAGACACCTGAGAAATGACTGGGCCTCAGTCTACAGGATACACAATCAAACAAGCAGTGAAATGCAACTATTATATTTCCTTCTTTCTTTGCAATGTTAGAGCAGTTTTATACTACTCACCTGGAAATAGTTTGTGTCTGTGCATTAAAAATTTCCACAAAGCAGACCTTGAGCACTTTTATTATGAATTTTATGGCAGCAAGCTTTATCCAGGACTGCAATAACATGCTGAGTAGGATTGGTTGCACAGGAAACTAAAATATACATTCCTTCATATGTGCATATCAAATTAAAGGCCAGAGGACCCCATTAAAGTCAAGGCCAAGGCAAAGCAAAAAAATACAACTCATCAACACACTGCAAGTGCAGAAAGAGAATTGTTAGTTTTACAGAAAAAAAAATGTATGCCCCAAATATGTGTGATCCTACAACCCTGTCTGAGCTGTCAACATGTGGTGTGGCATGCCTATTTAATTAATAAAGGAAAACCAAAAGTATGACCCACACCTCACCCCCTCCATGTACACAGAAAGTTATCAGCTCACATTTTTCATTTTTTTAACAGACTTGATAAAATGCATCAATGGTATATTTAGAAAACCAAACAAGGACAAATTCATTGTTGGGGTGTTCATCCACTTTGAACATGATTGTTTGTTTTCTTCTGGTTGAAAGGGTTTTACTGAAAGCCCCCAGTTATGACATTGAAAACATTCCAGTAGACATCAGCCAGCGACAAGTCAAATAGCAGGATCAGAAATTAAGGACAAGCTGAGGTCAAAGGTACAAGCATTCTGTCACTGTCAGAAAACGGATACACAGAAGGATGACAGGAATGGAACACACACAACAACAGCTGCCAGGATGGAGATTTGTGGATGAAAATGTATATCTCTATTAATGTCACTGAATCTAAATACTGGTTAATGTGCTCAAACCAAACATCACTATAAACAAACTCTATGTATGTTGCAAATAAATTTAGTAATTGTATAAATTGTGTACACACGTGCAATATTTGTTGTTGGAAAGGATCTTTCACAATCCATTCCAACAACAAAAGACTGAACGCTTCATGAATGAGCACTGTACATTCAACGCCATTCTGCTCTATAGAGAGGGGAGAGAGAACGACATAGCAGCACCCAGCTGCGCTCTCTCCCCTTTACTTGTATTTCAATTGGATCTGCCAGGATTGATCCAAGAATGATGTCAAAAGAGTGTCATACACACACCAGATTCTCGTCCAATACCAGCCCCTTAGATGGTAATCGGACGAGAATCATCTGACATGTGTATGTAGCCTAAATGTTTAAACAATTAAAACTCTCTTCCTTTTTCAGGGTAACAAGTATGTTCACCCACTTACAAGGCAGCCAGGGAGCTATAAACCTATACAATTAGCTTGATATAGATAGAAAATTTTACTTTGGGATGAGTAACGCCATGGAGGCTAACCTCAGAAAATTAGGGATTAAAAGTATATCTTTTTTTTTTTGTTGTTGCTTTTAGATAAACACATTTTATTATTTTAAAAATGCCTTGTCAGCATTACAGTTATTTTATAGTTTTGGATTTATATCCACTTTAAATGATGTGTACTTGGACAATCTTAAAAACTGTTCTTTGATGGATTTAGACGGAATAAACAAATTGTAATGTTAAATTATTTGGCAATATTGCTAATTTAAACATTTACCTGGGTTTACCAGTAATAGTAATATGGTCGCTTGCAAGACTTTGTCTTTGTTACATTGTACTGGAGGGTTTTTTCCAGTCATGTAATTAACCTTGTTACAATCACATGAGAACTGAAGGGAGAAATAGGGAGCAAGGAAATAACCTAATTACTGGTAAACAAATTAAAAAATAACTTAAGTAGTAGCTACAATCCTTGAAGCTTATAACATACATATATGGAGACATAAACAATGGGTAATTCGATTCATTTATATTCTGTTTCATTATGTGATACAATGTGGGAAGATAGGAGGTCAATTTATAAAGCAGTTATTCTGATATTTACTGAAACATTCCCTGATGGATAATCAATTACTGCCACTGAAATACATGGACCTGGATGATTCTCCACCATGGAAAATTTTAGAGAACGTCGGGTTCACTTCTTTCTAAATAGACCTCCCAGCTTTAAAATCACAAAAATTCAAACATACAATATTGCAGTCCCCTTTCTATGGTTTATTACCAATGCAGGTAATAACATAAGTTCTCCGCAGACTGAGAGTTAAACACATACATGAACCAGAATCAAAACTATTAATAAAAGTCTTCTATGGGTTGTTCTAGAAATTCCAGGAAATGCAAATCCTCTTCTGTAGTTTATTACGGAGAATGTTACTTTTGGCATGCACATGTATTTTGCCTGTCAGTTAAAATGAATAAAACATGGTCATGTGTTTGCACTTGTTTTCACTATGAAGTGGACACTCCAGAACCTTTTGATAGCTCAGAGAGTAAATCCAACTTCACATTTTTAAAAATAAATAATAAATCTTTTGCTTGGTTATCCACTCCGGACTCATCCCTCTTTGTTACATCACCACTCTGCTTCCAAGCTGAATGCTGCTCAATGTCATGAAACCTACGTCTTATGTGCCCTGGTTTGTATAACATTGGTCTGCGCTTACGGTGTTCTTGAACAATATGGCATAGTTCCACCCAGAAGGGAAGAGAAGAGTAAGAACCTGTGAAATCAATGGACTAGCCAGAGTGGAATAAAAGCCAGCAAACAAACGTTGGGTTTTAATTTATACATAAACCCAATCTAAACATTTCACTGGCTGGTCCAGTGATGTCAGATTCTTCTTTCTCTTCATTTATTTGGTAGATGGTGTTCGCTTGTGTACTGAACAAAGGTTAGGTATTATATCCACCATACAATGCAGTAATATTATGAGCCCAGGCTGCCGTAATAATGATTTCTCAAGGGTGTCCATGACAGCCACAGCTCGCTGGACCTGGCTTGAATGAGGCTGGCTGTCACCCAGGCTAGTGGAGCAGCAGTCTATTGTATTCACCCTCAACTTAAATAGATCTGATTGGTAGCTGTGCAAACCGGGAATACCTAATAAATAAGGCTGTTGAGTTTAGAGTGTTCCCATTGACTTCAATTAATTCATTGGCACCCACATATCAGCTGGAAAAAGCTACAGCCAACAATTTTAAAGTCTGCACCTGATCAGACATTGGACTCGAATGCCACTCTGAACTTCTCCCTTGGCTCTAATGCAAAATTTGGATGGCAGCCTATAGTGTTCCTTTGTGTGAGAAAAGGAGCCTCTCTGAACTAAGCCTTACAAGATCTGTAGCACATTAGACACAGAAGGACACCTAACATATACAGTAATATATCTGCTCGTCAAAGGGTTTTAAAACATTGGCTGTTTTTGAACAATGATAAGGAACAATTTTGACTTCATGGATTTAAATGTGCCACTTCTTTTAGGCGGACAGACATTTAGAAAGGAGAAAGAACAAACAAAAAAGCCTTTGGCATCCTAAAGTGGAAGAAAACTTAAAAAACAACTAACCTTTACCTTCACAGAACAATTGACCCCTCCAGAGACTTCCTGGTTTGGGTCCTGTGTCGTCCTGCAGCGGGGAGGGTGCCACCATCTGCTTCACCCTTCTTCCGCCTCTGTTACCCGATTTCACACTCCGCAGGCATGAGGTCAGCTAATGAAGATGGGGAAAATAAGAGTATAGAAAAGAGTTCGGTATTTTGTTTTCCCAAAAATCCCAGCCAGAAGCCTCCTGGGCTCCATGATGTATATGTATCCCAGGAGGCTATGTGATCCTATTCTTTCTTTATCACCCTGGCAATAAAGATGAAGTCAGGGGCTTTACCCTTTTTAAAAAAAAAAAAAAAAAAAGCTCCCAAAAAAGTATGTAATTTTTACTTTACACAAAAGGGTTGTCTGTCCTTTTATGTAAGGTAAACAATTTTAGTTCAGAAACAAGCCTTGTTTCTCCGTAGTACTAGTTTCCTCTAGTACAGTTCATGAATTTAGTGCTATATAAAGAAAATTGTCATTCAGAATATAAGAATTTAATAGAATAGTATTTTTGTTTTATTAATAATACAACATAAAAATTGCAAATAATGCAAATAATGTCCAAATTTTTCCACGGAACACTAGTTGGCAACCACTGCTATAAGATGAGTTAGGTAGGGTGAAGTCATGTAGTCCCTTCATTGAAATGGGCCAGCGTGTCATGCATTACATATCCGTCATCAGCATTGGGGTGCCTTGCAAGATGGCACTGCGTGTGTCTCCCATATAACGGTACATTGCAGCATGGCAAGAAGTAAACTGTGCAACACCGTACAGATTTAAACCAGGCTGCAAGCCAAAGGGTGAATGATGGGAGCCAGATGTGTTGTACTGTGCACATGTGGTGAGGTCATGCAGCCCATTCATTTATATAAGACGCAGACTACACAAAAACAGAATATGTGAATATTATTTGTTGTCAGTACACGTTACATGTGATGCATGGCAGGTCCATCCTCATAATGCATCGGGGTGCCATTCTGTACCATGCGTGGGTAACATGTACAGGAGATGAACATAGGAGCCAGGCAATGACAACTTCACAAGCAATGACTTATTTATTTCTTATGATTGCTGTGCAGAGCAATGAGGAGGAAGGGGATGGATGAGACAATGCTTATGGTCACCACATGTATGTTGAGCTCAGACAACGTCATTATTATTATTATTACTACTACTACAGAGTATTTATATAGCGCCAACATATAAGGGAGCGCTGTACAAAGTCCATAGTCATGTGACCATCCCCTTGATTCTCTGACATGATGGGGGAATCTCCTGGGCTGCATTGTGCTGGAACATAATAAGTATGAGCAGGCTCCAGCAAAGTCAGCCTATTTACATCTCAATAACAAGATATAACGAATATTATTCCCTCTGCCTCCCCATACTGCAGCTTCTCCCCTATCACTGCCGAATCCCCACACTCAACATTAGCCATGTCAGCGGCAATACTCCTCGTTAGCAGATAAATTCGCCCTGGTAGTACCTACATTGCCCTATTTTCGCCCAGGTCACATTCACTAACACCGCCTATCGCTACAATTGTCACCTCGCCCTTCAGTCTTTCATCCGACAAATATTAGTTGCTATGACTACGCTACGTCACCCCCCTGTTGCGCATTGCCTTCTCATTCCGCCGCAGCCTGGTGTACCCTGGTGTTCGTGTAGCTGTACTGCACGTCTGCGGAACCAAGCGTTGATTGACTTTGTTTCCCATCGGACTGTTTACACTGAAGCACACAGTGTGTTTATGTGTGCAAAAGGGGGATAATACAGCGCAGATATGGTGTCCAATTATGTAAGTAAATAAACTGTCAGACCACCTGTGTCTGGAGCTTTGTAGGGGGGATAACAAGATCGGCGGTCGGGGCTGTCAGAGCATGTGCTGCAATATACACAGAAGCGAAGTTGTCCATACTCTTAGCATGCCCAGCCAGGCAGTTTACATAGGAGCGATAACCCCCTGGTGCCAGCATGCCCTACCAGGTAGTATACATAGCAATGATGACCCCTGGTGCCAGCATGCTCTGCCAGGCAGTATACATAGCAGTGATGACCCCCTGGTGCCAGCATGCCCTACCAGGCAGTATACATAGCAATGATGACCCCCTGTTGCCAGCATGCTCTGCCAGGCAGTATACATAGAAGTGATGACCCCCTGTTGCCAGCATGCCTTGCCAGGCAGTATACATAGCAGTGATGACCCCCTGGTGCCAGCATGCTCTGCCAGGCAGTATACATAGCAG
>NC_092867.1:22759256-22895271 GCF_032062135.1 Pyxicephalus adspersus | reverse complement strand
TGGTGCCAGCATGCCCTGCCAGGCAGTATACATAGCAGCGATAACCCCCTGGTGCCAGCATGCCCTGCCAGGCAGTATACATAGCAGTGATGACCCCTTGGTGCCAGCATGCTCTGCCAGGTAGTATACAGAGCAAAAATGACCCCCTTGTGCCAGCATGCTCTGCCAGGTAGTATACATAGCAGTGATGACCCCTTGGTGCCAGCATGCCCTGACAGGCAGTATACATAGCAGCGAAAACCCCCTGGTGCCAGCATGTCCTGTCAGGCATTATACATAGCAGTGATACCCCCCTAGTGCCAGCGTGCTCTGTCAAGCAAGCAATGAAACAGAGGAATATGAACTGGCTGATTGATGCCTCTGGATTCTACTGAAATATTTTAGGCAGATTCAAAACAAACAGTCCAGACAAAGTAAACAACAAACATCTTACAGCTAAAAGAATTTTGCATAAAAGAGTGATTAAAAAATGTTGAGTTATATAAAAACACTAAAATAAAAAAATTAGCCCAATGAGGCCAAGGATGTACTAACTTTTCTCCCACAGTATTCTATTACCCTCTTTAAGTCTTTATCTTTTTATTTATAGTAACCATTTGAATAAAAATCTAATGTTTGCCTATTTATGTGTTTAGAACAAGTTAAATAAACAAATTCCTGGGATCTACTTAATTTTTACAATGAATATATTTGTGACATTGTATTGGAGCTGTCCAGTCCTGAACTTTGTAAAGCAAAATTCCACTTACCGCCACAAATGGATAAACATCAGCTAGAGGATTATTATTATTATTATTATTATTAATAAACAGGATTTATATAGCGCCAACATATTACGCAGCGCTGTACATTAAATAGGATTCCAGGTGAATCTCTTTTGAACCCATCTAAAGTCTGGTGCTGTTCCAGGTTGTTTTGCTAGTAGATTTGTACTAATTCATCGCCCTCAGTCCACAAGAACTGAACTGTGGTAAACGTCTTGCACAGAATACAATTTTTGCACAAGTCATTTTTAATGTTAATAGGTTGCATTAAGTAAAGAGCTCATTTAAAATTGTGCATTGCTGGGACATGCATTACAACACAACAAATGATGATACCCCAATGTACTATACAGTAGCACCCTGCACAGCTCACATACCTGTGTGATAGAGAAAACTGGTACAGCGTTTGGACTGCCCCAACATAACTCACATGGCGATGCATAGACATTATTCAACCTTAAAAGTTACTTATTTTAAAAGGATTCCATCAGGGTAGTTGTTACCTGTCATGTTCAAGTCCTTCACAATATTTTATTTTTTTAATGCAGGCACATGGGTATCGAGAATATGATTCGGATTTTAGTGACGAAGAAGAACCAGACAAAAATGCCAAGAGAAAACGGTAATTGGTTATCAGATGTCTATTTTTTATGTTTAATGTCTTCCTGTACAATCCACTATAGTCAGATTACAAGTTCTGATTGCAGTTGAGGTAGAAGATGATTGTACCCATCTTGTATGAGTTTCATGCAGTGTATATTCAATGGGAGGGCCACTTTCTTGATATCAAAATAAATCATACTTCCTCAGAACTTTGACTCACTTATGGTGTATTTGTTGTTCCATTAATGTTTATTCAATGATCTGGTGCACTGTAAAAAAAAAACAGGGTTCTAAAAAACATTTCCTAAGGCAATGGTCCCCAAATTTTCTGACATTGAATAAAATTTTCCCTGGCTGGGTATATGTACAGTTTACACTACTCTGCTATTCTCAGCAGGTCGGCCTCCTGTCAGCACACTAGCTGAGAATAGCAGAGTAGTGTAATGGAGCTGGATTGCTGTCAGGCACCAGAGGTGCTGAGAATGGCAGAAAAGTAAGCCTTACATACATTGCTCTGCCATTCTCAGCAGCTCCTGTGTAAGTAGTGTGAGGAGAGCTGCCCCGCATTCCCGCTGGTTGCGCTCCTGCTGTCACTAGCTTTAGAGCAGTGTAAGTAGGGAATGGTGTCGACTATAATAGATTGTGTCCCACTAATTGCATATCAGAAAGATTCTTGGCTATTGGGTTTGTCATCAGGAGTAAATACTGTCCAACTTTACATGTAAATTAGTAGAGGTAGGTGTGTTGGATAACAGGAATTCTCAGCAGAGAGGCTAAGCATCCCCTAAATACTACTCTAAGCCCAACTGAACCGCCTTAATTTATTACTGAAATAAAGTCAAGCTACATAAACTTATTTTTCCACTTTTTTTATCTGCTAAGTACTCCAGCAAAGCCTGAAAAGGTGATCCTCACAATCCTGAACATTACCAAATTAACAGAACTCCTCAGGGACCTCAGGCAAGCCTGATTATTAGACATTATTGTAATACATACAATGAGGATCCAGTTGGGCATTAGGAACTTTCAGCCATAGGGTCCTGGAATGGATTTCCTAAAAGTCATTTGCTATTTGATAGCAAATGTTTTTAATTCTGAACCAGATCCATTCCAGGTTTGCTGAATCACCCAGCTTCACTGGTGAAAGTGTATTCTCTCCAGCCTTGGAGAGCTTTAATAAATCAGGGCCATAGTCTTTGGATAGAATGAAATTCATTTCCGATATTTATTAAACGTACCTTTGCAGATGAGTGTAACCAGTTAGAATTTGTTGTGCTCTGAGTTTCTTATTAGGGTGTAGTATAAGGCTATACTATGTATTTATAATTTCTTCAGGGCAATAAATGGTGAGGCAACTGAGAAGGGTGGCAGTTAAAGTTGATGTTCAATCTGATAATATTTTGCTTTCCTTTATCCCCCCACCACCACCTCATCAACATGCAAATTATTTTTTTAAACCTTTGGTAAAATTAAAATCTTTTTTATATGACAAATCTTATGATAGACCCAGTAACCTCATGGCTACATCTTTGTCTTCCTGTGCACAATGCTAGCAGATCATGGCTGGTGTTAATGGCCAGAAGGTTGCTGTACATAGCTTTCTGAAAACATCACAGCACCCTGTTTAATGCAGACTGCCCTAGTCCCCTGAAGGGAAAGATGGAGTTCAGATATAAGTAAACTTGTCACTTGCATGAACAAACTACAGGTATGTTTTATAGGCTTGGGTGGTTTTTGTTAAGGGTTTGTTTTTAAATATTTGGTGTTAAAGTAGGGAAATATTTAGGGGTTGTGTAGTTGTCTGTGTTGTGAGGTTTGCACACAAATTAACCATTGACTCCGGGCACTGAGAGAACATTTATCACAGACTATTGGTTCACATGTTACATATGTATTCTAGATCAGTGTCTAAGTAATGTATATAAACAAGACGATCAGCTTGGCAGACACATGTCTAGTATTTTCATACTGCAGTCAGCATTGGCACGCTTCCTATTTCTTTCACAACAGGTTTACTTTGATTAGGACAGATCAGGCTGAAGTTACAGCTCACAGTTCATTTGCCTGATTACAAGAAAATATGAGGAAATCTGTCCTTCAGACAGACTATGTACCTCCTTAATCATTATACCTCCTTAACTTTAAGTAAAAAAACACAAAAACGGGAGATGGCAAAATCTATTTCGCTGTACTAAGGTCAAACAAGCCAAGCCTTAATTTAATACAGTCATATAAATGGGGCCTTTAGAAACCTAAACATATCAAATGAGAGATGAAAAATAGGCTTAATGGGTTTAGTTTGGTCCTCAGTTGTGTTGCTGTCAGTTTGTGTTAAATATTTGGAGCTGAGTCCACACAGACTTTTTAGTCCATCTGTTCCCAGCATCACTCATTAGATCTCTCATCCACATATAATTCACTGCAGGATTCTGTCATCACTTAGAAGGATGAAATACAACAAAATCTATTCTGTAATATTTTTTTCAGAACTGTTCAGTACAACATATGGGTATCATTTTGAATCTACAAAGTGCTGTTTGTGAAATGCACCAGAAAGACAACCTGACATATTACGTTCTAGACTAGCTTGAATGAGCTGAAGCCTAAAAGTTTCTGAAAATGCTAGTTGTCCACCTGTTTAATATCTGACATTATTTTTTATTATTATGATGATAGCTTGTATTTTAATAGCATCAACATATTACGCAGCACAAAGTCATATCACTAACTCTCCCTTAGTGGGCTCACAATCTTTTATCCCTACCATAGTCATTACACAGTCTAAGGCCAATTTTTAAGGGAAAGCCAATTATTCTACCAGCATGTTTTTGGGATGTGGGAAGAAAACCATAGTGTCTGGAGGAGACCCACACAAACACAGGGAAAACATGCAAACTCTGTGCAAATATTGTCCTGGTCTAGTTATAAACCCGGGACCTCAGTGTTGCAAAGGCATTGGGCCTAATTTATTAAAGCTCTCCAAGGCTGGAGAGGATACACTTTCATCAGTGAAGCTGGGTGATCCAGCAAACCTGGAATAGAGTTCTTAAAAGTCATTAGCTATTTGCTAATAAATGTTTTCAATCCTGGACCAGATCCATTCCAGGTTTGCTGTGTCACCCAGCTTCACTGATGAAAGCATATTCTTTCCAGCCTTGGAGAGCTTTAATAAATCAGGCCCACTGAGCGAACCATTTCACCTTCAGTGCTTTCTAAATTGCTGACTTAGATTAAGTAAATAGACCAAGAGTTGTGACTTGCATGCTTTACTCTTGTTGGTATTTATGTTTTCAATTTATAAATGGATTTTGATGGCACCAAATTTCCACAATTTTATCTGCTAGACACCAATTATTCCTAAATACATAATTTATTATACATTTACAAGAAAAAAAATTCTATAGACATAAGATCAGAGTATATAGTTTTTGTTGTTACAAATTCTATTAAAGATAATTTATTAATTTTCCTATTTTCATTTCTTGAAGCGTTACGCAATGCATATTGCTTCTTTAGGAGACATTGGAGACTAAAAAAACAATTGTTTAATCTCTTTCAATCTTATGTCCAACAGTACAATCAATCAATGTGTCTAGAAAACTTTGCAGGATCTTATCCAGATCCTGCACTACATAGCTGAACCCAGCTTACTGCCTTTGTGTAACCTTATTTTTAGTGCTTTTTGAAGAAGTTATACTTCCCCATACATAAGGATCGCTTTGCATTTATGAAAATTAGGAAATTTAAACTCCCTCCGTGGATCTAAGATCCATCCTCAGTCTCCCGTCCTCTCACTCAAGTGCAGTCTGCCAATTGCAAGTATCTTTACTCTTTTTCCTTGGTTTGTGACTCTGAAACTGTTGTAGCCATTGGATAAAAGCGACAGCAAAATATCGATCAATTTCAGAACGAGGTTGGCAGTCTACACAAACATCTCCCATGTGTAGCGAGTCTTAGTAATTATTCACAGGCAATTGAAGCAAGGCATATACTTAAAAAGAATGCTATAAAAGTGGATAATATTTTATGCCGATTTAAAAACACCTTACATACTCTGGAATTAGTAAATTGATCAAAAATCATTTTGAGACCATTTAATTGGACAAAGAAAGGGACCAAGAAGGGATCTTAAAGTGTAAACACAAGTGACAACACATATACGGTATAAACTTGCAGCCACACTAAGTTTTGGGTATTTTTGTTCATACTGCTGTTTATTTATATCAGGATATTTTTACAGATTGGAGACTTAGGTTCTTCAGGTGGCTACGCTTACTTTTAGGGTGTTTTGGAACCCTTCTGTAGCCACCAGAATATTGACATTCCACCCAGGGACTACAGACAGATGTAAAACCACTTTCCCTGTCTGATCTATGAAAGATCTCCAGTAGGATACACATTCATCAGTGAAGCTAGAATAGATCTGGTGCAGGATTCAAAACAATTACCAACAAATAGCAAATTATGTTTAAGAAAGCTATTCTAGGTTTGTTGGATCACCCAGCTTTACTGATGAAAATGTATCATTTCCAGCCTTTGAGAGCTTTAATGAATCAGGCCCAATGAATGAATAGATATGTAATCATGAGGTGGGAAAGGTTCTAAGTGAAATTCATCAAGGCAGTGATGAGGGGGTTTCAGGCTGCCACTGTTCAAATATTAAAAAAAAAAACAGCTTAAACTTAATAATCTTTTAATATATTTGTTTATTGGGCTATGCTTAAATGGTCCTAAATAAAAAAACAGAGGCTTTAGTACTACTTGAGGAAAAACTGTGTACATAAATGTGAAACATGGAAAACATAAATGCTTTTGTGGTGTCAGATCCCTGATGATTTCCTAATTAGGTTTGTGGTTTCTAATGCACCTTGGAGATCTTTCGGCTTGCTTCTGTGAAAGCCTCATAAATAATTTTTGCTTATTGTATCTGTCAATTACGTTAATATGTTTATTCAGTTAGAAAATTAAAATCAGCTTTCTAATTATAGAAAGAAAATAAGATATGGAGAGATTGTTCGTAGGCTAGCTAGCAACAAAGAAAGGAGCTCAGCAAAGTTGTATTCTGCTTTTTTTTGTATCAAAAACATTATTAGAAATTTCTCACAATTGGTAAAGAGCTATTTATACTGAACTAGAAAAAAAAAAGGCCGAAAATATGTGATAATTCTTGTTTTGTCTCGTAATTGCTTCATTTTGGGTTTTGAATTAAGGTGGTGGTAATAAATCCTGTCACTTTCACCTGTGCAACATCTCCAAAATCTTCCCCACCTGTCCCCAGAGACCACCAAACTCCTTGCACACATTCTTATCATCTCTTGTCTGGACTACTGTAACATCCTCCTCTCTGGTATTCCACTAACCTGACTCTCTCCTCTACAATCTATTATGAATCCTGCAGCCAGACTCATCCATCCTTACCACCGCTCCTCGTCTGCTGCATCTCTTTGCAGATCTCTACACTGGCTTCCATTTCACCTGAGAATCAAATTCAAGCTCCTGTGCATTGCCTTCAAATCCCTACACAGTTCTTGTCCCACTTACCTTTCTGCTGCTCTCTTCACTCCTCTAATGACCTACTACTGACTTCCTCAGTTATAACCTAATCACACATACAGCTCCAAGACTTCTCTAGAGCTGGCCCAGCTCTCTAGAATGGTCTTCCTCGTCCCATTCAGCTTCCAACTTTCTTCACATTTAAAAGGGCTCTCAAAACCCATCTTTTCAAACTTCCCTACCCGTCTTCTTCTGTCTCCTAAAATGCCCTATACGTACCCACCACTTCATATTTCCCCCTCCGATTGTATGGTACTTCCCCCACCTCCTAGATTGTAAGCTTTCAGCGCTGGGTCTTCTTCTCCTCCTGTGTCACTGTCAATGGCTGTCTGTCATTTGCAACCCCTATATATTTAAAGTATAGCGCTGCGTAATATGTTGGCGCTCAATAAATCCTGTTTATTACTCAATAATTATAATAATATTGACTTCTGTGTTATTTTTTTACCCACTTTTTGTACAGCAGTGCTACACACAGCTGTTTACACACAGTTCAGATCCATGTATATATTATAAAGCAAAACCCTATTTGCTGCATTTCTGGTGCTATTTACAGGATTTGCATCTGCCAAAAGTGCAGTTTACTTAATAACTAGTCCTAGGTGTGATTGGGACCTTAGTTTGTTGAAGAGCATGATGTCCCTTTTTGTGATGTACTACGGTGCCATTATGCTGGGTGCAATTACCTACTGTTCACATTGAATTTCTAGCACTACCGTGAAGACAACCAGAGCAAAAGTAGGTCTTTAACACTTAGAAAACCACAGTAGTACACCAGGCTTATAGCAGCAGGCTCATACACAACATCCACAATCCCCCCTTTTCCCCTTGTGATTTCTCCTATAGTAAAGACACGCTTTAGGATATACAGTAAATCAGTATCCTAATGCCTCCTATGTGTTATTTTTTCATAATGATGGCTTCAGCACCAAAGGACTGATGTCCCCTGTCTGTTGCTGCCATATTTATTTTGGGTAATCTTTAGACATTATTTATCTGGAAATTTGAATTTTCACAAATAGCCAGATACAATGACCCTAAAGGAGAATCCGGCTGCTATATTATCTCTAGAAGTGCTACCATATAATATGATCAACTAATAATGGTTCCCAGCACAAAGAAATGCCTCCCCAGCCTAAGCACTTGGCATGTTCTAATGCCCCAGATTCAAGAAAACCTATACATTTATTTTTTCACATTTTGGTGGCCTTTGTCTTTGTATCATTCAATATTAACTTATTCCTGCTCGTCCCAATACAGCAGCAAAGAAGATGAAGCCTTGCTTAAGAAACCATTCCAGAAAGAGAGACATGGGAAAGTGGCACACAAGCGGGTTGCAGCAGAGGAATGGGACAGGTAAATATTAGAATTCTTATGTCATGCCATAATAACAGCCCACTCTGTACAAACTAACACGTTTCCTGCTTTATATACAAACAGGGAGGAAGCTCGAAACCGACGATTTCACCTAATATCTATGGATGCCGTATCCTTTGTTTGCCATCCAGTCACATAATTGTTAGTTCCAGTGCATTCATTAAACCTTCTGCAGGCTTTGTTGTGACATGAAATGAAATTGCTATTTATCCTAAACTGCTTTATTTAGGATGTAGAAAGAAACAACTGCACATTCCAAAGACATTTTAGAAAATCAAATTACTGACTAATATGGCAAAAACTTATAGGAATTTAAAAAAGAGTGATTGTGAGACTGGAATACACGGATTACATGTTTTGTGTTTATGCATATGAAAATAAATGTGCACTTAAATTCAGTAATAAATGTTATATTTAGGTATTCCTACATAAAACAATCTAGTCCACATGTCAAACTCCATGGGCCTGATTAAATAAAGTTCTCCAAGGCTGGAGATTGAAAACATTTGCTAGCAAATAGCAAATGACTTTAAAGAAATACATTCCAGGTTTGCTAAATCACCCAGCTTCACTAGTGAAAGTGTATCCTCTCCAGCCTTTAAGAGCTTTAATAAATCAGGCCAATTTTGTGTATATATCAAAATAGATCAGATATGGCTAAGAACACAATCATTGTTCATGGTAGAATATCCTCTGCTTTGAATGAAGGCACTCCAATACAATTGGACAAGGCAATGCACTTTAGCTGTACTGCAGTATTTAGGGTAAGGGTCCTGCATATTGTATGCGCAGCACAACTGTTTTTCCTCTTTATTTCTGTTTCTGCTTTACATGAAATTAAGCATTTGTACCATAAACATTGAGCTTTGTAAATATAAAAACTTCCAATTCCTGCTGCACCCTCAATTTAATATACAGATAATATATATATATGTATATATATATATATATATATATATTATTACTTTGGATCCACACAACCTCTAAAATGGTAGTTTAACTTATTTTGCTTTTTTCCCTTCGTTGTCTGTCTGAAGCCAGTTGAAAGCAGTTGTCATTTTCAGCAATATGAAATGTAAAAATAGCCGTAAAATGTGTTTCTAATTTGTAACATAAAGAAGACATCATATCCTGGTATTAAATAATGCTGTCCAGATCATGATGAGCTCACTGAAGACCGATCATTTTCCCATCCAAATAAACAAGCTAGTTTTGGCGGGATCCACATTTAATTAAAGCTGAGAAAGTTCAGAGGGTTCATCCAACTTTCTATCTTTTGCTTAACAGAGCATTGCAGATTAAGGTTGCCAAACTGTGTGGGCTAAGCACTGCTACCCGTACTATATAACCTGGTGTACTTAGAGTAAACCTGGTATATTGGACATTATTGGTAGTGACAAAATGTACAAACGTTTGACTTTGGTACTGTTATGTTTAACGCTGTATTGGTAAAACTGGACAATGATGAGATAAGTCTAGCATCACGGAGTCAGATTCTAGGGGGTTAAATATTAGGTTACGTTTCATTGTTAAGAACTAAAGTGTAAGGGACTGGCGCTTGTGAACTAAAAATGCGCATGTGCAGAAGTTTGTGAATGCATTTTTTCAGTTCACGGATGCCATATAAGGGCAGGAGATTCACACACACTGCACATTCACAATACTGGAGCGCCCCGTCTGCCAAACGCTTCATACCACTGGATACTTTCTAACAACATGTATCAAACAATCATGGTAATGTATACTTATGCTCACCGCTGAGGTGTCCCTATATGAACATTCTGCAATTCGCAAGTCCCCTGAGGAAGCAGTCAGGTGAAACGTGTCGGGCTACAGGACGTTTATTATATGAATTTACTTGCAATTCTCATAATTAGGGATCCTTTGCACAGTTAAATAGTTCGCTCTTCTCATGAAGTTGTTAATAGGAATGACCAATACTTACCTTCTATAAATATTTGCTACAAAGGAATGTGTATGTTATGTGATTCACTTAAAACACAATCTAATACACTGTTTTTTTGCCATTTAAAAACCCTGCTTTCTCTGAAACAAATATGTATGTGAAGTAACAACAAATCTCTTCAAAAATATTTTATTTCATTGCTGTAAGAAAGAAAAAATAATTTAATTACATAATATACATTGAACTGTCACACAAGAGCCAGTATTTTAACCTTTTTTTTCAAACCCTGTAGTTTTTGAGTGTATTTTTATGTTGAGTCACCTATGGCTTGTCAGTATTTTCTAAAATATAGCTACCCACTTTATTCTGTATTCCTCGATATTCACAAATGATCAACTTTATCCAAATGTATTATCACCAAATAGGCAAGTTGGATAGTATATGTGTTTCTGTAACATAAATACTAGATTCCTAAACTTATCATCTTTACATACCTTTTATTTATAGTTACATAGTACGTCAGGTTGAAAATAGACAAAAGTCCATCCAGTTCAACCACTAGGGAAATAAACATATCCCAGATATAAAACCCCATGGATATAGTTGATCCAGAGAAAGGCAAAAAAAAATCCCTGGTACAATTTGCTCCAACAGGGAGAAAAAATTCCTTCCTGATTCCATGAGGCAACCAGATAGTCCCTGTTATCTTTACTTTAAAACTTTAACACCCAGTTTATGTTTATGTTGTGCTATTTGTCCCACAGAAAAACTATTTTAAAAAAAGTGTTATTTTAATTAACCACAAACATCACAGTTTTCCAGACATCAAAAGTTTGTGAATGACTACATCTTGTATTATGGAGGAAAACTGGAGGACTTCAAACTTCCAAAGTAAGTCTATGAATTTAAAAATGCAACATCTAATGTTACAGATGTGTATTATATAGCTTTGTGTTCTTTGTTTCTTCATATCTTATATCTGAGTTTAGGTTCAAGTGGGTAACCAATTTAGATACTTTTTGACACTTTTTGCAGTGGGTTGATGTTAAAAAAAGTATCAGAACCTCAAAAAAACACAATTAGCATGGGCAAAGTTTAGCACACAAACCCTTAATACTTTTGCCTATGGTAATTAATTAAATATGTTTATTCTGTGACAACTACCATAGCCACTGCACTGTGGTTACATCAGTGTACAGAGGGCTTTCCATGTAGACACCAGCAGCAATAATGATGTCTGGATTGTTTGAGGATTTGCAGCAGCTGCTGATGACAATTACTCTCCTAGAAGTGTTGAGGTTGAAAAGAATAAATGACAAATAAGGAGATAAATGAGCAGGCTAATAGGAACTTGAGTACATGATATTTCCATACATTCTAATGATTTTTTTTTTCACCTAGTGGCAGGGTTGTTTAAAAATAGACATTTACCCTTTTGGTCCTGTCCTTGTATCTGCCCTAATTGTTTCAGAAATTGATATGAATGGACTCTTATAAGCACTCTATTAGTAGTGTTTGTGGGAGATAATACATTTTACCTCTTTGTTCATGATGTGCCCTTTCTGTTGGCAGAGGAGATCGTAAAACAGACTTGGATATCATTCAAGAAAACCACAGATTCCTTTGGCAGGAGGAAGATGAAGAGGAAATGACCTGGTAAATTAACCCTTATGTCAATTTAAAAAAATAGATGTGTCTAAAATTAAACTGAAGGCTACGTTCACTGGAATGAAAACCCAAAAAACATTGATTGAACAAGTATATAGAGGGACTGTATGCAGTTATTTCTCTCTTGACTATTGTACACAGTCACTAATGACATCTTTCATCAATATGTAATCAACACTCATATGTCAAAAGGTGCTCATGCATAGACCTATTTAATTAGCCTGCACTGAACAGAGCGTGAGGTCAATGTACAAATCCTAAACGTTAAAATGATGGTCACTCAAAACATTAAATTGGAACTACTCACTTGAACTTCTCACTTTGGAACTTGGAATGTCTCACTTTGAACTTCTGAGATCCAGGCAGGAGTTTATTGCAGAAAGGGACAGGCGATATCCCTTTTGCAATAAGTGCTTACCTGCCTGCCCTGCATGAGCTGTTAGATTTTGCCGAGCAGCCCATGCGCAGCTTTGATTGCCAGTGTGAAACCTGATGCCGAATGCCGAACTTCCTTGCGCATGTCCAGAATGAGTTACATCATTTCTGCATTGCCAATCAAATTGACTAAAGATTGTCTTCAGGTAGTAGAGAAGAGAGAAGGTGGCATCCTGCAATGAAACGGGGATAAGCGAGTAGTTGAAGGTTTAGTTTTGCTTTAAAACCACCTCTCTCGGTAGGTTCCTTGTATGTTGTTAAAGCAGCTCTGGCACCTCTACATTTAGAGACATGGGCCCTGATTTATTAAAGCTCTCCAAGGCTGGAGAGAATACACTTTGATCAGTGAAGCTGGGTGATCCAGCAAACCTGGAATGGATTTAAAACATTTGCTAGCAAATAGTAAATGATTTATGAAATCCATTCCAGGTTTTCTGGATTACCCAGCTTCACTGAAGAAAGTGTATTCTCTCCAGCCTTGGAGAGCTTTAGTAAATCAGGGCCATGGAATCTACAAGATCACTGTATGTGTTTTGCGGTATATTCCAACAAGTTTGTAGGAAATCCTTTAGGTCACGCTGCATTTTATGATGATTTCTCCTACAGTGCATCCTGCTGCTATCTCTTTCCCAGTAAACAACATGCATGCACCCAGCCATCCACATACTGTCAAATTAATTTATTCGACAGGATAACTTTTTTCTTTGCTCCTTTGCCCAGTACTGATGATCTCAGCCCTATATGCAGCAAGCACTGTGTCTCTCATGGATAGCATTAGCTTCTTTGTGGGATCAGACAGGACAGGCTAGCCTGTCCTCACACTTGCGCTAATGAACCCTGGGCATCCTTGAGTCTGTTGCCAGTTTCCCAGTTGTCCTTATTTGAACCATTTTGGTAAATACCTACCACTGCATACCAGGAACAACACAGAGCTGTTTTATAGATGTTATGACCCAGTCTTTTAGACATTATGTTTGGCAATTGTTGAAGACACTCCTCCTATCCTTGTTTGCCCATTTTTTCTGTTTTCAACCAATCGCCTTAAAGAACTAGCTGTTGCCTTGCTCCCCAATACATCCCTTGCTGTGTGCCATAAGCAATTCTATTTCATTACATATTATTATTTTAATTTCATTTTGCCAAATTATTGTAAACTGAACTCCTCCTGATAATCATACGTGCTTTGAATTTCTGTTATGATATTCATTTTCCTCTTTCTTTAATATTTTGGGCCATTGACTTCAACGAAGTATGGAGATCAAAAGAGTTCAAGATGATTACCAATATGGGAATCATTACTCTTAAACATAGTGTATTGCAGCAAACAAACAAGAGTGACAACTAGTCACCTGGCTTTTTTCAGAATCAGTAATGGTAGCCTATATATATATATTATTTGTTTATTTACTTTAAATATGATTGTACTATAATGGTTACTGTAATATTGCACAACCTTACGAATTTATTTTTAATTTATTATTAATTTGAAGTCATAGACTGAATAGTATACCCTTGTTTCATTGGAGCCTAATCTCAGATAAAGTCTCTGTGTTCCCCAGCTCCTGACCAGAATCTGTTTACACAATACACAGTTATGGTAATTCAATCAACTCAGTCAACAATTCTTCTTTCAGTTAACTAAAAGGAAAATATTGGGTTTAATTTTTTTTCATGCTGACCCAACAGAACAGACTGCATCATAGACATAAAAAGACAGAAATCTAATCACTTTCATAAAAAATTCATGACTTTTCTTACTTAACCTTTTTTTCCTTCTAACATTAATGCCATATAAATGTATTTTCAATGTAAAAGCGGATGGGAAAATTGTCTCACCTCAGCGAAATCAAGAAATTTTCTGTATTCTGTGCTGACAGGGAGAAGAGACTTGCAAAGAAATATTATGATAAACTATTTAAAGAATATTGCATAGCTGATCTCAGCAGATACAAGGAAAACAAGGTTTGTGCAATTGGAAAGCATTTAAATGTAGAAAATGGAAATAATATTTGGTTAGTTGCCATGTGAAGCTCTGTACTGTACTGTATGTGTACTCTATTTGTGCTATACTGCAATCATGTGCTATTTAGGTTTAGGTTTTTGTTGTGTGTTTTTTTTTTTTAACATAGTTGGTAAGTATTTTGTGTGCATTCCAGTTAACTCTTTAAACTGCTATCAGGAATTCAGTGAGTACCACAACTGCTTGAAACTTTAAAGTCTCCAAAAGTTTCAGTATGCTGAAACTATCAGTTTGCATAAATCAATAGTCAGTATTCTGATCTCAGATCATCAGTGAAACAATGGTCATTTTTAAATGCTAGCTGTACACCTTGCTTTTTGCAAAGTCGTTCCACAAGTCGTTTAAAGTAAACTCCAAGCATTAATTTCTATATTCTGTCTTTGGTACCATTAGAAGCCTGGTACTTCGCCAGCCTCTCATTCCTGCAAGCTTTATGCTTTCCATGCCACTGATGCCTCCAAGCTTCTACTTTTTGGTGCTCCTTGGATAACAGGCCTCTGAAGTCATTACATATAATTCAGGACGAGCAGTTCAGCATTGTGCTAAGAATTTTAAAGGTCTGCTTACACTCTGGAGCGTTGGAGGAATAAGGAGAATGCTAATTGCCAGGGTTGCATACCATAACTTAAGTAGTTTTTTAATAGTACCCTAGGTGACAACGATCAGTGAACCTCCACATGCCCCCCTTCCCCCACACACACACACTGCAAGGTGTTACTGCATGTTTTTGTCTTGGTTAACATTTTGACATTTCTCCAAAGTTTAGGTGTATTTAAAAGACAAATCCAGCCACACATTTTTTTTTATAATGGCTTAAAAATAAAATGTTACCATTTGTAACAGTGGGAGCTGTTTTTCTAATTTGTTAGTATGAATTGTTTAGTGTTTGGAAAGCCCTTTTATATGAGTAACAAATACTAGCACTATATAAAATAACTGTTTTGTTTTGTTTTGTTTTTTTTGCATTTTGGCAGTTTGGGTTTCGATGGAGAGTGGAAAAAGAAGTAGTCTCCGGAAAAGGTATTACTATTTTATTTTGGCATAACTGAATCTCTCACCGAATATCCCAAAAGTTCATTCTTATAATAATACAAGTTATGTATTAAAGAAGACACTAAAATATTTCACCCACTCCATGTTGGCTTGGCACCAATCATTCATCATTATCAATTAGTACCAAGTTCAATATTAAAGTTTTTTTTTTTAACTTTTAAACTTGGTCTCCATTTATTAAAAGAAGCCTGACTTCAGGGTAAAGCAGAAGTAAAGTTATGAAAAAAAAATTGCATCAGGTGGGTTTATTGTTGCAGAAGGGACAAGTGATGTCCCCCCTCCTGCAATAAAACACACTTACTTGCCTTATCATTATCTTCATGAAAAAATATGATTCTGGGATTTGCCTGGTATCTCAGCATCACCCAGGTCTGCATGAACTCCTGCATCCATGCATGGGATTTATGTCACCCCGGCCAAGCCATTCAGGATGGCCAAAGATCAGAACCAGGAAAAGGAGTCATGGAGGAAAAGTGTTGGCACCCATGATAAAATGGGGATAGTAAAGTATATTTAAAAATTTGCAATTTAAATAAAAAAATACCTGCCTGATCACAATTTTAACAAGAAAAGGATTGGTTCTGTTTAAGACCTGCCATTTGGCACCCCCTGTCCAATAGCAGTACCTTAGTAATTATTAAAGGTACCCCTTATTATATAAAACAACTTTGGATTTTTTAAAAGCACCCAGAGATAGAGTAGATGTGATGAAGATGAGCATAGTGACATAGTGCTAACAAAAGGGTCCCCACCCTTTGTGCTGTGAATGAAATAACACACACACAAAAACCTAAAGGATCATTAAAAAAAACAAAAAACGAAATGCAACAAAGAACTACCACTTTCTTTACTAATAGGAACTTTTAATAAAATGGTTGCAAACATATTAACAAGGAGTAACAAAAAACACTTTGGATAGTACTATGAGAAAAAAGTACCAAACACCTGCAATAAGTAGAAACGAAAAATGTTCTGCATTGGCAACTAGTAAAAGGGAATGGTTCCTTCTATAGCCAATTGGGTTTCTGTCATATGGAGATGTTGGTTGAGGAGGATGACGATAGACTGGAACAATTTACAATTACCTGGTCCACCTGGGATTGGTTTAGAGAATCTCCCAGATTCCATACATATTTTATTTATTAGTATCCAGGCTTATAATATTAGTGTCCAGGCTTACTAGATGAAACACTACCCCGGTTTTGAGGGTTATTATCTACCTCTTTAAATCTTGTATCGAGTGACATTCCCCATCCCCCCCTCCCCCCTGGGCTGTTTTGTTCTATGTGTTTGTTTTTCTTTTATTTGTTGTCTGAGAATATTGGTTTATACCTTGTGCCATATGCTTCTGCTAGCAGTAATGTAGCTGTTTTTGTACAGGTTTAATATGTGCTATATGGACCCTTTAGGGCTACTAGGCTTCTTGTTATATTTTTCTGGGTATATGCAGCTTTCCGGTTTTATACTTTTGGTAATACGAAGCCTACACTGTTATGTTAAATATGATGTATGCGTTGTATGTTTGATTTTTTGTTATGTATATCTGTTCCTTTTTTTCTGAAAATTCAATAAAGCTGATTGAAACAAAAGGGAATGGTTCGTATTGTATTGCTGGTCCTGGAAGAAAGTACATATCTGGCATCAGTTTTTGTAGGAGAAAAAAATGTTCCTTACTTGCTGATCAGAGAAAGTAATGGGGGGAGAAAATGGCTGCATAAAGGGAAAAAAAGCAACACTTGTGTCTGAGAGAAGACATACCCTGGTACCCAAACAGTAGTCCTACATCTCTGCTTTGCTCTGTAACACTTCTGCAGAATCCAGGACATATAGGTGGTACACCTAAGTGGTATACTATACTTTTGGCATCAGGCCCCTTGGAAACAAGAAGCCAATATTTGGCTTTTGTGCTGCTTTTTTTTTTTAAAGAAAATGACATTGGATCTATTTTACTGTACTGTTGCATGATTCTCCATGTAATTCCATTGTTATAATAATATGAACACCAGAGGGAGCCTCAGTCCACCACAATTTACATTATTACTCTCATATCAACATGGTTGATTAAATAGTTTGTATTTATTTATTTATAGATAATAGACATTTTGTCAGGTTGTTTTGCAGTCTGTTCTATTTGGAAGATTTCTGTTTTGAAGAGTGAAACAGGATAAGAGAATGTTTTCTTCCAATGTGAAAAACATTGTTCATCTTCAGGGATGTCTTCAGGGGTGTAGTGGGGTGAGCACACCGTGCCCTCATTTTTTTTGCCTACAGACCCCTATATAGTGTCTCCCTGCGTGCTCGCCATGGATAGCCTTCACTATTACCTCTGGATGTCTCTGTACCTGTGACATAAATCTTTTGAATATAATTAAGCTGAGACTGCCCTGCAGGTCTTCATTTCACAGTGGCTGCTTTCTTGAAAAAGGTATGGTGAAAGTGGAGGTCACTTGTCATACCATCTTTCCCCACGATATTTTGTAAAGGTCTGTGTGCACATTAGATGCACCAATTTGTAGGTTTTAATTATACCCACACAAAACACCATAAATCAACATTCCACCTCTGTATGAAGTAACTCTTCAGGAACATAAAATTAGAGGTAGGAAAAAGCTTCTGTATGGTAACCTTTGGCTATTTTCACTCTTAGATAGACTTCCCATACCCTGTCACAGGACATCTTTCCTCTGGGTATTCCTCTTCCTTACCCTTGGAAGTCATTGGCTATTTTACATTAACACCCCCACCTCCTTAATAATCTTGGTTGGCATTATCAGTTAGTAGTTAAAAGTCAAATGTTAAACGGGATAAGTGTCTGTCTTGTATAATCAGATTAGACTTCACGTCTTCACGTACAATTGCACAGTGTTAGAAAGCTTTAAGCTTGGCTGAAAAATGCATGGTGCTACCTAACTGCTTGTCTTTGCTAATCACTATTCCCTTCTGAACTGACAACATAATCAAGATACAACACAACAACAACCCTTAATGTAGAAACAAGCTCATGTTTATGAGGTACTTAATGCCCCCTACAATTGGATATGAGTGAGATTTAATACTAGGTATTGTGTATGGTAAAAGAAAATTTAACTTTAAAAAATGGTGAGGCCAATATTTAAGAAAAGGTATATACATAGTTTATACAAGGTTTATAAATAAAAAACCTATAACAAGTAGTAGTATAGCACTGTACTTATTTATATAGCACCCACACATTATCAATAGCCACACCTGTTTAGAAGAAGGACACAGTCTAATGTAGCTGCCATTGTCATATAGGAGTATTTCTGGGGATAGAAAGATCAGTCTTTCTATTGGGCATGTTTGTAAAGTGCTGAATCTGACATTTTTTGTCACCCTATTTATTTATTCTGTTTAAATGAGCCATTCTCTGACTTGTGTGTTTCAACGGGAGTGATTGATTCTCCATCAGGGGATGTTTCTGAGAATATCAGGTTCACTGTTTTATAAATAGACCTCTATAGATCATTTGCATGCAAAAAAATCACCTGCAGAAAGCTTGTGCAAACACATGTTGGGATCTAAACCGAAGACATTTGAGAATAATCACAAAACTGCTAAAGATTCTGCAGCCAAACAGTTTGAGCCAAGGGGGACTTCATTTCTTCATTCCCACCAATAAATTGTGGAAGCTTGCAATCAGCCATAATAAAATAAGGTACTACTGCAGATTTCCCCAAAATGTTAGGGAGCACTTCTAATAGTTTATATGAGTAATAGTGATTTTTTGGGGGGGATTTTCACATTCTCCAATCTGCTCTGAAATATTATTGGTTGCTAATGGCTTTAGAAACTTGCATTTGTAAAACTTTATCCCCATTCTCTATTATTGGGAGGTGTGTCCATGCCGTGCTTGCAGACTTAAGCTGCGTACACACGTGCAATTCTACATGCATCGTGTAGTCCTTTGTCGTTGGAAAGGATCGTGAAAGATCCTTTCCAACGACAAAGGACTACACGATTCATGAACGAGTGCTGTACATACAGCACCGTTCTGCTCTATGGAGAGGGGAGGGGGAGAACGACGGAGCGGCACCCTGCTGCGCGCTCTCCCCCTTCCCTTGCATTAGGATCGCTCATCGTTCATCGTCCGTGGATCCGTCCTGGCGGAGGATGAACGACCTGGGCTGTACAAATTTGACGTGTGTACGCAGCTTAACACTCAGTAAACACTACACACTACAGTACACTGATTAGACACCTGCGCACACAGGGCTGATAATAGCTAATTGGATCCGATGTGTGACGCCATCAACATGATCAACTGTGTCAGCGAGGAGATCTTTTTTTTTTTTTTTTACTGTATGGTGTCGTACACAATCATGTGACTCATACCGTGCATGATCATATGGTGATACAGACTGGCATATGTTGCAGTCATAAAGCTCGCTGGGGGTTCTTGCAGAGCTACCTGTTAGCTGCTTAAGCCGGAGTACTTTTGGGTTAATCTTTCAGGAACCACTGTGATTTCTCCTCTTAATGCAGGATGTGAATCTAACATCTGACAAATACGTGCTAGTGACATTCACACCATTCTTATATGTGCGGTGCCTGCAGGACCCTCATGTTGGGTATTGGTGTATGTAATAAAAACATCTATATTGTTCTTCTGAGCTGCTTGTCTATTTATCTCTGTTAGTTGTAATATTAATTTTGGTAACCTGTTCGAACTCTCAGCACTTTATTTCCTCCCAGTCCCCAATAAAATTTCCTCCTAGTCTCCCAGGCCATTGACAGTTTTATTGACTTTAAAGCTGAATGGGTAGAAGACATGAAAATAATATATAATATATATTATACTTATATTATAATATTATAAGTATAATATAATAAATAACAATATTAAAGCAGATCAGCAGCTTTGAAGATGTTATTCTGTTTTCTTCTGGTGATTATACTGTAAGTGATGTTTCTTGTATTTACAATACATGTGACCTGCTTACAAGAATAAAGTATATAAATGGCTCTTTTTAGCTTCCATTTGGTCTTTAAAATTTACCATTTTAAGGTGTTTTGTAAAAACTGTTCAATTAGTACAAAAATACCTACCGGTAATTCTGCCAGAAGTCCAGTGATCCCGTTACCTATTTGTGTTTTCTTGATATATTGTATTCTTCTATTCTGTATTCTATTAGTTACATTGTTCCTGGTTCTCTTTGAAGATTATGTAATACAGTAGAGTAAGTGAGAATTATCACCCTGGGACAGAATTTTACTTACAGGATCACCAGCTGGAATGAAGGAAGTAAAGAAAAAACTTAAAGAAAACTAATACAGCCTCATATACATGGCTGATGAGCTATAATAAGTTACATGATTGTTTTGAGATGTCGATACACTTCCATGCACTTACACTTTTGCTTCTTTTTATTCCTCCATTTTTTTTCTGATAAGGTCAGTTCTCCTGTGGAAACAAGCGCTGTGATGAGAAGGAAGGTCTGAAAAGCTGGGAGGTGAATTTTGGTTATGTAGAACATGGGGAGAAGAGGAACGCTCTTGTAAAACTGAGTAAGTTATTATTACATTTTATTTACAAAGAGCCTACCTGTTACTAAGTACTGCAAAACAAATAAGGTTTGCAGATGGCAAACCTGCATACAGATACAAACTACAACACAGGTGGGGAAAGGACCCTGTCCAACAGATCTTACAATCTAAGAGGTAAGTTTCACTATCCATCACTTTCAGATCTTCCAATCTGGAGCTGATGAAGCTGGCCACACTCATAAGTTTCCTATATTTGTAAACACATTCACTACCATTGCGTATAAGCTTTACCATGTTAATGCAATTTTAAAATTCATTTTATTTTTTTTAATCAGCCACTTTCCTTAAATAATACCTGGTGATCCTTTCAGGTCCTTCTGCACACACCTTCTGTTTTAGGGTGTCTCTGTCAGGGTTCTTGATGATACAAATGCAACTTCAACACGGCTTTCTCGTGCATGGTCCAAGTTGTCACTATCTGGAATGCAAAACTTAGAAATGCCATATACATGGCTGAAAGTGGCTTTACCCATGAGATTTATCAAAGGATGACGAGAGTGAAAAGAGTAAACCAGAGTTGTTCTAGGAAAGCCTCTTCATTCCTTATTACTATTTTCTTAACCTCTATTTCATCAAATGTCTAATTTGACATTACTCAGTCGTGGTATTGAACTTCATGACTCCATGACTTGTCTATACTGCATCCATAGCTACATAAAATGCATACAGTGCAGCACTGGAGGAGCCATCTGCTTTCATTAAACTCGGCTTCACCTGTAAAAACAAGATTCCCTTGGAGGAGGCATTTGTTCCCCTGCTGTTCCTCCACTGCTTTCTAAAACAGTATAGATTGGCATTCTACCAAATCTGTTGGATGCCTAGCCTGCTTTTAAATGTAAGGTTAAATGTAAGTTTACATTTACACTCCCCTGTCCAAAACAATTTTTGTTTCATTCTTTTGTGTAGGTAGGTTTTAAGTAAATGTAAATATAATACCAAGCTGCTAAAACACTGTATTCTAAACAGTTGCATGTTTGTTTGTTTTTTGCTTGAGTATAATGTTTATCTTTTGAAGGTTTTCATTGCCCAGGGAAGAATTTCTGATTGGATATGATTGCAGTATTCAAAATAAATTTCCTTTTAATGTAAAAAAACAAAGCATTACATTCAGTTTGTTCAGTGTCTAACCTGAGATTTGTGTCTTGCACTTTATAATTGAGAAACATACACTACAATGGGAAGTTCTAGCAAAATTCTTGAGAATTCAATCTGAAAGCTTTCTGGAATAAAGATGATGAAAGATGGCTGTTATGGTAATGCAGACACATTTCCCTGCTGGTTATATTAACCTTAGCTTCTATTCTTCTATTAACTAACATTTCGACACTGTGGCCTTGCCTGTGTTGAAATGTGCAGAAACAGAAAAGATAATGTTCTATAATAAAACATTAAAAATATTTTAGAACTTGAATTTGATGAACCTAAATTTAATGCAAACTTCTGTTTCTCTAAAGTGTCTGTAATGCTTTCCGTATATTTCGTTACACCAAAAATGAGTTTGCATTTGCACCCAAACAACTCATAATTTTGATGCTCCTTTTTTTCACTTCAAATTCATTAAAGTATATAGAACTTTGAAGGGGAAACCAACCCCAAAGTATCACCCGTGTTAGTGGGCCTACTGGTGTGTTAAAAAACATTTTTTAATACTCTGGAATACCTGTACAGAACTGCTTTACATGCTGTGTTATTTTTGTGTTTCGGTATTCTAATATACGTTGAACGTATATATTGGATCCTCTCCAAGTCAGTAAGGTTTTGAGGCTGATGTTTGGCAACTCAAACCTTCAGCTCCCTCCACAGATTTTCTATGGGATTAAAGTCTGGAGACTGGCTAGGCCACTCCAGGACCTTCATGTTCTTCTTCTTGAGCCACTTCTTTGTTGCTTTAGCCGTGTGTTTTGGGTCATTGTCATGCTGGGATACCCATCCACAACCCATTTTCAATGCCCTGGCTGAGGGAAAATGGTGCTTGCCCAAGATATGACGGTACATGGCCCCATCCATTGTCCCTTCAATGCAGTGATGGTTTCCTGTCCCCTTAGCAGAAAAACACCCCCAAAGCATAATGTGTCCACCTCCATGTTTGACGGTGGGGATGGAGTTCTTGGGGTCATAGGCAGCATTCCTCCTCCTTCAAACACAGCAAATTGAGATGATGCCAAAGAGCTCAATTTTGGTCCCATTTGACCACAACACTTTCAACCAGTTCTCTTCTGGATCATTCAGATGTTCATTGGCAAACTGCAGACGGGCCTGTACATGTGCTGTGTTGAGCAGGGGGACCTTGCAGGCTCTGCAGGATTTCAGGCCTTCACAGCGCAGTGTGTTACTAATTGTTTTCTTGGTGACTATGGTCCCAGCTGCCTTCAGATCTTTGAGATTGTTCCCCCCGTGTAGTTCTGGGCAGCTTCGTCACTGTTGCAATGATCAATGCAACTCCACGAGGGGAGATCTTGCAAGAAGCCCCAGATCGAGGGGGATTGAGTTATTTTGTGTTTGATAAATTTGTGAATTATTTGCGCCAACTGTTGTCACCTTCTCACCAAGCTGGTTGGCAGCAGTCCAGCCTTGTGTAGGCCTACAATCTTGTCCCTGACATCCTTAGACAGCTCTTTGGTCTTGGTCATGGTGGCTAGTTTGGATTCTGATTGATTGATTGCTTCTGTGGACAGTTGTCTTATATACAGGTACTGTAACAAGCTTGGATTAGGAGCACTCCGTTACAGAGGGTTCTCCTAATCTCAGCTCATTACCTGCATAAAAGGAAGACACCTGGGAGCCTGAAATCTTGCTGTTTGAAAGGGAATCAAATACTTATTTCACTCATTACAATGCACATCAAGCTCTGACTTGTGAGCACTGGATTTTTGAGGGTTCTTTTGTTGTTATTCTGTCTCTCACTCCTACAATAAACCTACCATTACAATTATAGACTGGTAATTTCATTGTCTGAGGGCAAACGTACAAAATCAGCAGGGGATCAAATACTTATTTCCCTCACCGTAGCTGCACAAAGCAGAAACACTGTTCCTCATATGTTAAACTTATATTAGAATACTGAGACACAGACTGCAAAAATAACATAGCATGTAAAGCAGTTCTGTGCAGGTATTCCAGAGTATTAAAACAATTATAAACAATTATAAACTGGTCATTTTTTGTCAGAGGGCAAACGTACAAAATCAGTAGAGGATCAAATATTTCTTTCGATCACTGTAGATAGGTCTAGTCCAACAGTTTGGTTACAAGTTATTTTAAGGGTCAGTTTTTAAAGGGATGGTAACATCTCACCTCAAACTACTTTATTAGGATATTTTCCCTGGAATTAACCTGGCAGCATCTGAAATACAAAACACCCAGTTTGGGATTGGATATCAAAATATTTGGCCTTTGGCTCTGTCTTATGGACTTCTTTGAAATGAAAAGACCTTTCTATATTTTTATTTTGATTTAAAAGAGTTCAGTACTTTGTTTGGGCCCAAATTAATGCATAAATATGGTACTGGCTATATAGTAGTTGCCTACCATGCACAATCTCCAATCAGTGTAGAAGACTGTTCAATCAAATTGTATTGTATATTTTCAAGTCAAGGGTAATTGTACAGTCAGATTTTTTGTGTTTGGGCAGCTTTACACAACCAAGGTAATGATGTTCTCTTATTAATAAGTCGATGATGTGTCAGTGTATACAAAGGATTTGTTTATCCTATACATGTAAACCCTGTTGACCTTGAATGTCTATATATTTCTTCACTCCAGTACAAACAATTTTCTCTTTTTTTTTTGTCCAGGATTTTTTAACGATAAAGTATCTTTTACTGTGGTAGAAGGCCTTATGCAGAAAGGTGTCACATGGCTTCTAAGCTTTAGGCACCTGAGATTTTATAATGCAACTCAGACCTAAAATGAGCTTAACTTTCACAAAGGTCATGTAAAAAGGGTTGGGGGAGGCTCTCCTGTCAGCTCTGCCTTCAAAACTAGTTAAAAACTGTAGACATTTACCTTTTGCTTTTTCTTTTTTTTTTAAAGACCCCATCACACTACTTATGAAGCAGTGCTTTACATTTACTAATGGGACCCATTTACGCACATTGCATTAAGGATACTCATGGCTAGCAATGCGTTAAATCTAAAATGTGTATAACATTTATTTTACCTCCTGGGTGCCATTAATGATAAGTTCACAAAAAGTTTTAAAACAAATCTTGTTTTTCCCTTTCTACATCCCTCCACAGTGTCTTTAGAAAGCTTTGTATATGATTGTGTGATCTTCGTCATGGACTCATTGCTGGATCTCTATGCTGCTATGTGTTTACCTCTCTGTATGTGGTGCAGGTTGTTGCTGCAGGCATCACATACGGACAGGGCCTCGTGTCTCCAGTTTAGTAACAGCAAGAACCTAAAACCCTGGTATATACTTTACAGTCCTATTATTATTGTTTGTTATCAGTGGAATAAAAAATGTTGCTAAGCCCTAATCATACCCATTTAGCTGTCCACACTGTGAATTAAATCCACACAAATGAATGTTGTGTGATTAACCTGTCCCAGGAAAATTGTTCCTATTCAATTGTGTTATTGAAAATTACTTGCTTCAGATTCACTACTTTAAGAAAGTAATTTCCCATCTGAATGGCACATCCAAAGCCAAAAAAGCTGTTCACTTTGTTTTTATTACCATATTAGTAATGCTTTAAATGGACACGTAAAGTTGAAGTTGTGGCATGTTGGTCTGCAAGTGTGCTACTTACAGTAACAAAAAAAAAGGAAGGAAGTGTTCATTATCTATTTGATTTTAGCACTTCCTCATTCTGAGTATATCCATATAAGAAGGAGCTTGCCATTTTCTATATGAATGTATATGTGTATATATAATCTTGAAATATCCACTGCCTGAGTTAACTAAGCCAATGGCTAGGGGCCTTATATTAGGTAAGTACTGCAGTAATTATTGTAACAAGGTATTAAATTATCTGGTGAGCAGCTTCTCCCTTAAGTCGTGTCAGAAGACATCTTGTGGTTGTTAAAAAAATGTTGATTCAGAAGGCTTCAATTGATGGCCTTCATAAAGCAATGAAAATAACTAAGAAGATTGCTGAAACTACTTATTTTGGGTTAAGGACTTTCCAATGCAATGATTAGACCTGGAAATGTAGTGATGAACCATCTGCTCCAGGTAGAGATGTAGTTGTGAAACAAATATTGAATGATCATTGTCTGAGATCATTTAAACCTTTTAGTGAAATCAAACTGAAAAAATCAACAGTAGAACTCATGGCTATGTTTAATAGTGAAACTAAGGACACCTCCACATGCAAAAAGAAGAAGGTACGGGGCCTAAACAACTGTGTAGTCTTAAGAAAAGCACTCATCAGTGAGGCTCAGGCAACTTGCCTGTCCCATTTTTTAATTTATTGGGACTAAGTTTCTATGCATTGTGCGGACATGTGTTGTAAAAAAAGAAGCTCCTATTTGTTCTTGAGCATGTCAACTACGAATTTATACGCTGACAATGCATAACAACACATTGTGTACTGTAATGCAAAGGTGTAGGTATTGAGCCAACTCTAAGAATAGCACCATATGCCTATAGTTTCCTTAAGGTAACAAGTACTCTTTGAACAAATCCTAGTGCCCTGTATACTTCAAGAACTCGTACTTCTCCATAAGAACAATCTAGGTAATACTATTTCCAAGGCATTCCGTGCCTTATCAGAAAAATGAAACTGATCTTTCACATATCAAAATGTTTACTTGTAAAGAATTCTGAGATATGTCTTTTCTTTCAGATAAATCACACAGACACGAGGACTCCAGTGAAGAAGGTAATTAGTTATGTTTTAGCAGTAGAAAAGAGAGGAATTCAGAAATTTTCAGCAGATTTATTCAGTATATGATGTATACAATTTATCCAGAATAGTTCACATGGAAGAAGTGAAACAGAGTTCCTCCAGATGGACACTGTTCCTCATGTCATGCAGCACAGATCAGTGTTGGCCAACCTTTTGTACGTTAGGGATCAATTATTTCACAGACTCCTGACTGCATGCACGGGGAGCCGTGTGTCACTCAAAGGGGAAGAAACTTCCCGCAGAGTGACGTCATGATGCCAGAACTCACCCACCACCCTGAGCCTGTGATCCATACGGGAGACATGGTCCGCGGCTCTAGCACTTCCCCAGTGGGATCCTTCTCCTGGTTGGCAACAGCTGATATAAATTGTGTTAGGGGAATGTTTTCTGGTGTCTAACACCTTCCTCATTGGCTTTGGTTGCGACCAGCAAATAAAACCATAGGTTATTGTTATTAATGCCCTGCCTTTCCCCTCCATGTTCCACACAGTAAAAAAAAAATACATTCACTACAATATCACAAATCAGCACTGACAGATACTTCCCAACTTCTTTAGTATTCAGAATTGCATCCACCAGAGGATACTGATGTATGATGTATGCTGCTGCCCATAACATTCACTTATTTTTTTATTTTTTGTAAATGAGACATCACTAGTTGCTCCTCATTGTTCTAGCATTCTTTCCCCCAGTTTTACAGCCTTAATATGTATTGTTCTCTTTTGAGAAGCTGCACTAATAAAAAAGAATACATATACATACATATATTTACTTTGTACCTGTAAAAGGATTTGCGATTCTGTAGAGCCAGTCTTATGATTTGCACAAGTCTGACTCACTGCAAAGCTCAGGTATCTGACATGCTTATTTGCTGGTTTAGCAATGCACCTTCCTCTGGTATCTGTTTGCTTCCAGGCTTGACAATAAATCAATATTATGACTGTTCCCTTATTAATAAACTTGAACCAGGATGTAGTAAAGAATCAGAATGTACATATGTTTGCCTTTTCATGTTTTGTGTTGGAGCATACACAGGTGAATGACCTGTTCCCCTTTCCCTCACATTGCACGTCTGTAGATTGTCCACTGATGCTAAAAATCCATTTTAAGAAGAAAGAAAGAGAGAGAATGTCACATACTCCATCATAATCCAAAGCACTGGGTGTTAGTGGGTTGGGGAGTGTAAGCTTTCAGGAGAACCTGTTACTTTGTCCTAAATGGACAGATTTCATTCAAGAATATTGCTTTTTTTTCACTCCTTATAAATAGCTCTATTGTGTCCTTATTAGACATCCAGGCCTTGTCATCGCAGACACCAGTGAACAATGAGAGATATAGGTGAAGGTTCAGTTTATAAACCACTGATACAAAAATGAAAGGGGCCAACATAATCACAATCAGTGTCAGCCAGTGTCAGAGGTAATATTGTTAACATAATAAACTCCCCGATCTGTGCCTTTCCATAAATATTCAAGTGGGTGAATATGCTGGTACTGGCAAAAAGAACAGATGAAGTATTTAGAATGTAGCTTCATGTTTGTTCTCTGTTTTACGATGGACATAGTCCTGAGTCCTCAGTTAGCTCATAGGTCATTGCCTGAAAGATTAAAGGATTCACATCACTGCCAACAAGGAAGCTTAAAATTTAACCAGGGTTGTGAATCTCCTCTACTTGTATCTTTTTATTGATATATTTATACGCTTTGCTCTGCAGATACGGATAGTGATAAGGAAGATGGTAATGATGAATTAGCCAATAGCGAGTTCTGGAAAGGTCCTCAACAAGAACCGGATGAAAAAACACGGTCAGTCAATATGAATTATGGAGATAATGGTATTTTTTACACATGTCATTTCTAATATATAATCAGGGCTTGGCAAATCCCATAAGCCAGGCTGACTATATTGCAGCTGTCAGCTGACTTTTTGCATTATTTTCTGTTGTCTTCCAAGGATTTACAATCATTTATTCAGCCTTGTATCTGTTATAGGCAGTATCTGTTACAGGCAATATCAGGACTAAAGTTTAAAGTGTGTGAAGTCCATTTCTATTAGTTTTGGCTACAATTGGGTAGAGTTCAAGAAACTGGAAAGCGTGTCAAAATCCATCGGTTAGTTTAAGCATTCTTACTGGAATCTGTAGTTCCATTTTCAAGCATTCAGCGATTCATCTGCTGCCTGAAAAATTACTTGATCTTAAAGAGTGGGCACTGTAATATTCTCTCCCAATGTGTTTGAAGAACTTACTGTCAATCATGTAATCATTGTGTGGAGTGATTCTGGCCATGGCTCTTCTCACAGCTTCATGACTAATGCTGTGGGAAGATAGGTTTAATTGACAAGGGGCAGGTTCAGGAAGTCACCTCCTGGTTTGAAAAACTCAGAGTAAATTTATGGGTGTTGAAATTTTCGGAATAGGATCAGACTGCTATAAATGAAAGCATACACGTACCTTTAAAAATCCTCCTAAGTTCAGGTTAACATCCCCATCAATTTAATTTTTGCTGTCTGTATCCTATTGGAACGATTTACCTTTCTGTTATGAAGATGCAACAGGATCAAGAGACTTTGTCTACAAAGTGAGGAGAATTCCCCTTTTAGACAGCTGTGACCAAGTAAGGCTTTTCCATTGGAAGTTTCACTTTCTGTCCTAGTCACAGGACAAATAAAGAGGGTGAATCTCCCTAGCAGAGACACAGACATCAACACAAACCAGCCATGAGTCCTAATCCTTTTCTTTTCTTTCCAAAAATAAAGCAAAGTATACACTTTAATTTTACATATTTAATTTGACTTTATATTTATTTTCTCTTTCAGGGAAGAAGAGTTTGATGAATATTTTCAAGATATGTTTCTGTAAATATGCCAAGAATTGTAATAAATACTATGTTTTGTATAATTTTCCACTTCTTTTTTCTAATATGCATTTGAATGGTTGAAAATGAATGAATCTCATTTTTCTCATACACATAAAAAAACAGATACAAAGTGGTATCATATGTAACACCCATTTCTTGCAAAGTAGCTTGTGTTTTACGGCACAAGACTTGGAATTGCTTAAAGCTTCCTGATTACTTTTTGCCAGTGTTTGTATGTACTGTCCTGTGTTTTTCTGGGCCCTCTTGCCTCTTTTAGGATTCAAGATTTCAGGATAGTGAATGAAAGCAGATAGAGAAACATCTATCCCCATGTTCATCACAATAAGGTCTGCATGGTCTAATAGGATGTGCCTGCATGTGAAAACTATTGAGTTTAAAGTATTATCACACATGCTAGGGTGAAGAGAATAATTATAATTTTTTTTTTCAAATGTGTGTTAGGTTCACACATTTTTTATTTTACATATTGTATTTATAGAAAGCAAAACTTCACCTTTTAACATGGATTTAAAAAAAAACACAGTGTAAGTGTGTGTATCAAACCATAGCTGCATAAATGTAAAAGAAATGTATGCCAACGGTTGCAGTGAAAACTGTTTCAGGTCTGCTGCAACCTGAGTTATAGTATCTAAAAGTATGTGAAGGGGGAAGTACTTTATCACATCACATTATCACATTAAAAGACAGTGTACCAGGATCTGTAGAGTTACTAATATACATATTATTCATTCTTTAGTTATTATGACAGTAGGTGAAGATGTTTATCATAGGAGCAGGGGCTTCTACCTGGCTGCAATTTGCAGGGTATTGTGTGACACAGACAACAAGCATCTACTTCAGGATAACATGAGGTTAATTCTTTTACATCTTGAAAGCTCTGTAAAAGCCAAATCCAATATACAAAAAGCAGCTTATGTTTATGTAACTCGTCTGGCCTGGCTTCTTCACAGTCTTTCTTCTCTAGGTGATAAAAACAATGCTGCAGAAACTCCACAGAAATGTCTTAAACTATTATATTAGTTATACAAGAATGGTAGGTGTACCACAGAATAAGCCTTTCCAAGAGGAGTGGCTCAAGTTGCTTTTTTATTATTGAAGATATAGACAAAGGTGTGATTGAGGCAAGGATTGTGGAAGGAATATAGGCAAATATTAGCATTACTTTTCCAGAAAAATTAAGGTAACAGCTGGTATATGGTTCCAAGAGTTGCTTTGATATTTGTTTTGTTTAGTTAACACTTGTTGTAAGCTTTTAAGCACTGGGAAAGAAAAGCAACAGTCAGCTTTTATTCCGCACTATACTATTTTTAATCTTCCATTCTTACTGCATATAACATATGCTTCAATGCAGTTCCCAGGGAGCAGCTTATTTCAACAGACATTTGTTGGTACTTTTTGGTAATTAGTTTAGTAGTCCCCATGAAATCATAAAATCTCTTATTCTATGCAATTAAAATATAAATTAGCACACAACTTTCATCTCTAGGGCTCCATTTACCCCCTGTTAAGTCATGCCTTTAGAATGAATGGGTCACCACTTTGCCAGAAACTGGACCAAAGATTGTTATTTTTTGGGCTACTTTCAACCCCTTTAGAGTCTTCAGCTGTTAAAAAATCTTAATGTAATGAGGTATCTGCACTTTTTATGGCATTTTGCAGCTTAGTGCAGGATATACAGGTCAGCCAAATTATTAGGAACCATCTGCCTAATATTACCACTAATATACCACTTCTGCCTCCAAAGCAGATTTGTCAAGGCATGGACTCCACATGACCTCTTAAGCTGCCCTTCGGGTATCTGTCACCAAGTCGTTAGCAGCATATCCAATAAGTCACACTGCTTTCACCATCCTGTCTCAAGACCTGCTGCCATATCTTTCCCAGGTAAATGATGCACTGGACCATAAACTTGATCAAAAAGGAAACAATTCAGCAAACCAGGCTCCTTTCATTGGTTCAAGGTTCCGTTCTGACCATTACATGGCTGTTGTAGATAATTTCAGAAATTACCAGGGCACTATGTGTTCTTACACTTTTCTTGACCAAAGTTTTTTCAGCAGTTGTCCATCCATGAACCACTTTTTTGTAGATCCTGACCAATGCATACCAGTAACATTCCACAAGACCTCCCGTTTCTGACCCAGTCATCTTTAATCATCACAGTTTGGCCCTTCAGATCATTCAGATTCATAGGCTTTCCAATTTTTACTGCCAATGCATCTCTTTCAAGATTTGATTTTGCTTGCTGCTGAATGAAGCTTTGAAAAAGTGTAATCTTTTTCTAGATGAAAGTAGGTGTGATTTTCAATGGTCATTATATATATTTAGGATCATATTATTGTTGTTTAACTCATTTGCCCTTTTCCACGACTGCCATCGAGTAAGGTTGTTCAGGTGCAGAGATAGATATGAATAGTTCTGTATACTCTGTAAAGTGCTGTATATTTTGTTGATGCTATAAAAATACAGTAAGCAAATAACATAGCATAATACCACCTTTCTTTTTCAAATATCTCCAGACTCTGGCTGCTCTTGACTTTTTTACCCTTTTATCTGTGAATATAAAAATCTTTAAACAGCAATATGCTTTTCAAGCAGATCATAATAGATCATAAGTGACAAGCACCATGTTTATAGCCAAGTTTTTATTAGCATTGACATCCAATAGATCAAATTGACTGTTCAACACTATGCTCTATTCTAATTCCTTTTGTTTGGGATCAGGATAGTGTTTCAAAGCTTTCGTCTTCAACCCAGCTCCTCCCGGAATGCTCATTTATTTTTCTACAAAACTGTACACGTTTTTGATTTGTTTTGGTCTCCATTCTCTGGTTCAACCTTTTCTTTATCTACAAAAGAAAACAGAAGACGAATGTGAGACGGGGGATATGCTTGTTAAGTCAGTGTGACAGCTGTTTATAGCAGTTCTAGTACTTCTCTCTGTGATTTTTGACAGGTTTGAGAAATATGTGCCCATTTGGGATGAGGAGCATGGCTTACATTCAGCATTCCATTTCACCCCAATGATGCTTGGTAGTGTTAAAGTCACTGATGGAGTTCCTCAATATCAAACTAATCAAGTTATGTCTTTATGAAGGTGCACAGTCTTGTTGAACCTAAAAATGTTTTGGTTCCATTAGTACCCTTTATTAATATATATATATATATATATATATATATATATATATATATATATATATAGCCTGGCAGACTTCTATTACAAAGTGTTTCTTCAATTATTGCTTTTTTTCAATGCTTATTCTCAGATTTTGAATAATAATAATAAAAATACAATACTGGGACAAGTGGACAATTTGGTGTACTTGGTGTGTGTGTGTGTGTGTGTGTGTGTGTGTAAGCTGTCTATATACTATTTGTGTGTGTGTAAACTGTCTATATACTACATGGGTGCCAATTAAATTCAGATTGAATTTTAGATTACTAATCCAGGTCGAGCTTGAATAAATTTTGTGGTTGTGGTCTAATGTTTCTTAGGATTGATATGTTGATATATCACTTGTAAATGATCTAAATACCTATTAGTAAGTAAACTGGGGAGATAACAAATCTGCCCCTTAGCCTACGCTGTAACATACAGGAATCCTCCTCAATGGCCAAAATGGTTTTAAATTAATTAATGAAATTGAAAATGTACCATTTTCCATTTGTAACTGTTCTTCAAATGGCAATGCAAAGGTGTTATCCAAGGTAATCCAGTCTAATCTATCACTAACTTGCTTATGTGAGGTTTAAAACTGAATCTCAATATCCATGTAGTAGAATGTTTGGAATGTATGTGCTACAAATACCAGCAGCAAATTTAATACTTTTCGCTTATATTAGAACCTATTTCCTCCCTTTCCCCCCATCCTCCACATGCTCATTACTCCATCAATATGATAAGCTGCCTCCATGTGAAAGTATGTGATGCAAGTGGGGTAGACAGGATTCTAAGCACCAGAACTTTGCCTGTGCAGAACAGCCAACATTTGGCCATAGCAGATACAAATGAGAAATAACCAATGTGCATGCAAAGAGTTGTGGACTCTTCTGGTCCACTCTTTCATAATCAGAACATTTAATTCAGGCACTACAATTTGAACTGATAAATTCTAGGTGCAGAGAGTACTTTAGATTATTTTTCAAAGTAACTTTTAAAAATGCAAGCTTTCATATGTACATGTTGGGCTTCTTTATTATGTATTATACAAATCAGAGAGTTCGGCTATGCACACACGTTCAATAATCTTTCATGATCCTTTCCAACAACAAAAGAGTGAATGAACGCTGTGCATATAGAACCATTCTGCTCTATGGAGAGGGAGGGGGCAGAACAAAGGAGCGGCACCCGCTGTGCTCTCTCCCCTGCACTTGTATTACGATCATTTGACGTTTGTGAATCTGCCATGGCGGATCTACGAACAACGTCGGAGGAGCGTTGTACACACGCCAGATTCTTGTCCAATACTAGCCCTTAAGTGATTATTAGATGAGAATCATCTGAAGTGTGTATGTAGCCGAAGTCAGGTTTATCACTTAAACTACAAACATTGTTTATTAACCAATAGCGTGCATGATACAAACCTCTACTACTGAAAATCTCATCTACTGCCATCAAAGACTAAATACCAACAATGACATTCATAGAAAACCATGATTACAATGTGGCACTGTGTTTACAATGTCTATGTTCTGCCAGGAACAGGTCTATTGAGGTTAAAGTGACCTGGTCAGCTTGATATTGCCACAAAGTAAGATGGCTGGTGTGTTGAAAGAACATTTTGCTTCTTTCAAAATAGCTTTTCCATTGATATTTTAATTTTGTCTCACCAGTAAACCTATTCATATAGCTCAAACTTGAGCAGAATGAAAAATTTTATAGGCAACATTTAGAAGTGGTAATTGTGTCTAAAAGATTTATTGTTTGCCTTAAATACCAGGAAGTTTTCTGTCATTTTTAAAAGGAATTTAATTGGTCCTAAGCTCTTGTGCCTCTACAGCAGGGGTAGGCAAACTCAGGCCTTTAGGCCAGATACAGCCTAGCCAGTAGTCCGTTTTGGCACCCCTGGTTGATCCGGCCGGCAGGGGTCGACAACCTGTGGCTCCGGAGCCGCATGCGGGGATACGGGGTAAGGGGACATTCGCTCTCCTTCGTATGCATTGCGGAGGAGAGAGATTTCCCTTCAGGGGCATTCCTGTTGGGGGGCGGAGCCATCAGCACGGGACTCAAGAGAAAGTCCGGCCTAGTGTGCCTTCCTGACCTCCTAACATGGCCTAGTAGCCAAAAAAATTTGCTGACCCCTGCTCTACAGCCTCGTAGCTGTATATTTGCTGTGTGCTGCCTCTGACTGCTTGTCTCAGGAGATTTGGAGTGAGATTTGGTGAAGTCACTACTGATCTGTTCACTGTTCTTGACCTGACATAAAAAAGCAAAACCATTGATGTGCCAACCTGGTTTGTTGTAGAAAATGTTGTGCAAGGAACTAAAAAAACATTTTTAATTCAATATTCACCTGACCTTACCTTTCTCCACTGCAGTTACAGCAATATAGTTTGGTCATTGACTTTTTAGTCATTGACCCTTCTGAATGTATTAGATGCCTGGTCACAATCATTCACCATGGTCCTTTCCCCTGATCCCCACTACATTAGAAGGCTTAGCAGGAATGTAGGAGGAAGCAACCTAATGGCGTACACAGGTATCCAATTAACACAGAAGTGTTATATGTCAAAGGATGGTATGTACCTGGGCTGCCAAAGAAGAAGAAGAATACAGCCCCTTCTTTTGCAAAACTTCAACATTGGGAGTTGTTGCAAAAAATTGGTTGCCTAAAATGTACTGTGCAAGTCTTTTCAAACACAAAGTTTTTGTATGTTCATCTTTGAAACAGATATGTAGCTAATCATGCTTTCAAGGAGAACATACTCCTTGTAAAGTCCTCTGTAAAGTCACATTCTTCAGATTTTAATGCCTGTAGTTGGCCATCAAGTCTACAAGCTGGAAGTGGAAATATCTCAGGAATGAAGACAAAGTAATGGTATGTAGATATTTATGATTTAGAGAACACACAATACCTTTAATCCATCTAGACTTTAGGTACAAACATTTCTATTTTCTATGTTTGGGTGGTTTGGCTGTTTAAAAGCAGACTCTTCTGTTTTATTTACGCAACAATTACAAATTATTGGCAACCATTCTGATTGTAGGGAAGTGCCAGTTTAGGAAAGTTGTAATCTGGTTGGTTACCCCGGTTAACCCACATATTATTTATATCAATACAAGCCTCTTGAAACAGAGGAGAGGCTTATGGCTGTAATCTAGTAATTTACACTCTGATTGATATATAAAATGTGCAGCAGTCTGTGAATCTGGAAAAAAATTGTTTCTTGACTATAAACTTGCTCGTATAACTCAAAGACAATATTTTTATTTTTTTCTTGAAGACCTCATCAATTATTTGACAAACAGGTAAACACTTTATGAAAGATTTGTGAAGGAATTTAGGTGGCGCACAGGTATATTCATGCACAGTCATGTGTGTTGTCAGTAGGAGGCATTGCTTGAACTCCTAGAGATATGGAAGTGTTTTGATTCTGTTATCTGACATTTGATCACTGCATGCAAACAAATGTAACACCAGCAGCCTGGACTTTGATTTGCTTTGATGAGGTGACCTTAGTTTATACCACCAGTTATCTAACCAACCAAATTCATCACCTCTTCTAAAGATGAAGCATATATCTATCAACCATAAACCAGATTGCTCATATTGTGGTTCTGTTTTAGTTAACTGACACACTCATTAAAATGCACAGTACTTATGATCCTACCATTAAAATACCCAGTATGGGTGAAATAAAATTGGAGTCATCAGAAGCAGCAATCTAGGCAAAGGGACAGATTCATTGCGGTATAAGAAATATACCGTATTTTTCGGCGTATAAGACGCACTTTTTCTTCCCCAAAACTGGGGGGGAAAAGTGGGTGCGTCCTATACAGCGAATGCAGGTTTAAAAAATAATTAAAACCGGTAACATACTTACCCGATACCGCGATCCCGCGATCCTGCGTGCTTCTCGTCTTCTCTCCTCTCCTCCTGGCTGCAGCGCGTGTCTCCGCCTTCCTGCAGACCCAGCGAGGAGAAGCCTGCACACGCGATCCCGGAAGCAAGCTGGGAGAGCAAGCGTGCCCCCGCGATCCCGGAAGCAAGCCGGCGGAGAGAAACGGACCGGTAAGTGGGAAGGGATGATCAGCAGGGGATAAATAGGCACAGACTGGGGAATTTATCCTCTTCTGATCACTCTGTGCCAATTTATCCCCTTCTGATCGCCCTGTGCCAATTCAACCCCTTCTGATCACTCTCAGCAAGGGGTTGAATTGGCACAGGGTGATCAGAAGGGGATAAATTGGCACAGAGTGATCAAAAGGGGATAAATTGGCACAGGGTGATCAGCAGGGGATAAATTGGCACAGAGTGATCAGAAGGGGATAAATTGGCACAGGGTGATCAGAAGGGAAATATAAATTGGCACAGGGTGATCAGAAGGGGAATAATCTTTCAGAATCTTTTTTTTCTAGATTTTCCTCCTTTAAAATTGGGTGCGTCTTATATGCCGGAGCGTCTTATACGCCGAAAAATACGGTATTTTTACTTGCTACACCAATGCTTTCATCTGCCACTTTTATTACAAACATAGCCAAACACCAAGCCCAGTCTGCCACAACAAGAGTGTAATTCTTACTTTTTAAACCCCCTAGCGTTCTAATTCCTTCCAAATTTCCATGCAAAAAGTGTAACATTTTTTTGCATGGAAATTTTTTTTTACATTGTAGGCTATTCTTAGGCATTCTTAGGCATAACGCACCGAAATACGGTATGTCCAATATTTGTATTCGTAGCATATATATTATATATATATTTATATATATATTATATGAAAATGTCTTTGTATTGGACTCAATACAGCTATTTTGTATTGAATCCAATACGAAAATATTTGAATTTCCCGACGATCCTCCCGCACGAACTGACGCGTGCACCGACGTCATTGGGAAACCCCGGAGAACGTCTCTGCTTTGCGCAGCTAAAGATCAAAGAAGACAGACATGTCCTCTGGACCTGCGAGGACCAGCAGAACGACAACAGAGCAAGGTAAGTGTTTTTCTTTTTTAGGTTAAAGCTATCCCGAGTGTGAATTGGGATTACCGCTATTTGCAAGTAAAATCCACCCCAAGTCACACTCGGGAATACTGCTAGGGGGGTTAAGCAACCCGAAATTTATACGCGTGTCTTGGGAGCTCCACAGAGTAAGAAAACGTATTTTTTTCCAATACGGGCAGAGTACACATTCTCATTCATGATCATGCCACTTTATTCCCTTGCTTCATAGAACATCACAGCAATCACTGAACTTACTATGCAGATACCAACTTTTTCTAACTCAGTGTTTGCATAGGCTTTGGCATGTCCTCATTTTCAGAGACAATTTCTGTGATTAATTTCTTAGACACTGTCTCATGAGAGGTGTTAGAGGAACCCTACATACTCCTTTCATACAATACAATACAATTTTCATCCAAAGTTTGGATTTTGTATGGTTTCCTATTAGAGCACCACAAGAGTCTCAGGTTTGATATTATTATTCCATCAATCCTTAGCCCCTCTGTTCAGCATAAACCAAAGAAAATACCTAGTACTTCTGGGTATGGAGAAGAGTTTGGGTCAGTCAGTGCTCATGCCTGTTCTAGAATAATCATGCTTTCTCACACTGTTGACTCTTTGGAGGAAGCCATGATTGTCACACTAGGTTGCTCTGATTTAGGCTACAAGCTTATCTTCACTTCTTCATTTTCTTTTTCTTTTAAAGGGGAGGGAAGTTTAGTTCAAAATGTTTTTTAACCTGGAAAAAAAATAGTTCCCCAAATGAGGTCAACAATCTGCAATGATCTACAGAAATCTCCAATTGGTTCCATTTTCTAAAACTGGGGCCAAGAAAAAAAGCATGAAAATGGCTTTCACGCAGCACACTGCTGCAATCCTTTATTGGAAACCACCCATTATCACCAGGCAGGTGGATAGCTAGGATCACAGAAGATTGTGGGCACCAACTAAGGAAAAGATATACAAGAGAAAAACTGAACCTGTTCATGACAAATTGTGGGCAGAGCTAAATAATATATGATAATCCAGGTACAGTGCCCTTAGTGTCTCTGCTCATAAGACCCCTATTGGAGGGCCCACAGATAGTGTGCCCACCTATAAAGTCTTTTTATAGCACCCGCAGTTAGTGTCCCTGCATAGTTCACCCTGTTGTGACTCTCCTTATAGTGCCCGCTGTTTGCACCAGGTCTTCCTCATATATCTACTCTGCTCCGTGCTCATGATCCCAGCATTGATGTTCCATGATCCCAGTGGATTGATGAACAACATCAGAGACTGCTTTACACATGCTGGATTTTTCCCAGAAATAATCACAATCGTTTGTTACACATGACTACGTAGCTTTAGACAATACAAGTGCACAATACGCACCCAATATGAAAAATGTTGCAGTGGTTGTATTTTCCTAACAATGTTTTATGTCTCTGTATATTTTAGACAAAGTATATAGTGACATAAATGCTGATTTCATTATCTTTTGGTGGAGTAACACTGAATATACTGTATCAGGTTTGTATGAATATCTACTGTACTGGTCCACATAAATTATTCTGATCTGACTGACAGTTGGAATGCGAAAGTTTAATATTGATTGAATAGTTTTCATGAATTCTGCTCTATGCAGTGTATATTGACAGTATAATACATTACCTTTCTTTACCCCTACATCGTTTTCATGCTGTTTGTTCTGTTCTTCTAAAGCTTTCATCTTCTCATCATAAACATCTGCTTGTGACTTCCACTGAACTCTGTTGTTGTTAAGCCCGTCAAACATTGGCGTAATTTCTTTATGAAACCGTGAAAATTCCTAAAAAATAACATTTCATTATATATCATGGTAAAACCAATAATAAAATAACAAGGATTTGTATTGGAGCTTGAACTGCATATATAGAGTGGTTGGTATCTAGAGGGGGCCAAGCTACTACCTTATAGTAAACCAGAGGGATAGCTCAATTGGTAAAGCTGTACAGCAGCTGGTCTGCAGGACTGCTGGTGTCTGGTAGGGCCATGCCAATGATAATGGCTCAGCTTTAGTAATTAATGTAATGTTAAAATATAAATATAAATTAAATGTATTTATGCCATCCATTCCTAACCTCAGCCATGTAATTGCAAAATGCAGACTTCCTGACACCAAATATGGGATTTTGTCAGTAGAGCAGAGAGGTTCAACAGATTTTACAATCATCATTTGCAGCATCGCAATCCTTCATAATTGGATTACCGGTAAGTCGTTTGTGATGTCTAGATAAAAATGCTGAAGTATCTCCTACAATGGAAAAACATGAAGACGCATCTTGGAGAGCTGCAAAACATCCTCAACATTTTAAAAACAAGTCCAGGTAAAGTGGAACTAAATTCCAACTTTGAACTTTTGCGATTCAGGTATGTGGTTATTGCAGAAAGGGTCAGGTGATATCCCTTCTGCAATAACTGCTTATACCTGCCTGAACACAGTTTGGGCAGCTCAGTGTTGGTTGCCAGGAAAACACAGCAATGCCAGCTTCCCTGTATGTTGTAATAAAAAAATTGGGAGATAGGCCATCACACCATAGCCAATTGAGATGGCTGAAGATCCTCTTCAGGATACGAATAAGAAGGAAGATGGGGGTACCCTGTGAGGGAACTGGGATAGGTGAGTAATCACAGCTTAAGTTCCACTTGTGACTACTTCTAAATAAACGAGAACCTTAACAGATTTTAAGCCACAAAACTTACCTGAAAACAGAATATTTTCACAAAAATGTTGGTGAAATTAACCAACCAATTAACCAACATGGATATTCTTTTCTCCTAGTACAGCAGGATTCTTCCTAGGTGCCTCCTCGCCTCCTGCTACACTTTACTTTACTAATTCAAAAAACAGGGTGAGCCAATACAACTGCCAGGCAGACGTAGTGTAAGAATTCAGGCAGCTTTTCTCCCAAGCACCTTTTAAACATTCACAACTATCTCATTGGGACTGATTTATTAAAGCTCTCCATGGCTGGAGTAGATACACCTGGAATGGATTTCTTAAATGCTATATACTATTTCATAGCAAATGTTTTCAATCCTGGACCAGATCTATTCCAGGTTTGCTGGATCAACTTGGCTTCACTGATAAAAGTATCTTCTCCAGTCTTGAAGAGCTTTAAGAAATCAGGCCCATTGGGTTGACATAAAACCTGCATGTGTTAATACATTGCACAGTATAGCATAATACATTGGTGCATTGGTAATAATTTGAATAGCACTACAATGCAGAATAGAAAAACACACCTGCACTATTAAAGCACCACATTGCAAAAATGTGAATGGCTGTCATGTTGTGGTGCAATTTGATCAAAAATAGATTGGTATTTTTTTTTCATGCATTGCATGCCAGGCCTATGGCTTGCCAGTTCAAAGTGAATGAAATGTCTTAACACAGCCTGCGTCAATGTACTACCATGTGTTATAATGCATACAGAGAGGTGTATTGAGAACATTTGTGAATTGCTGCCTGAAATCTATATGTATTAAGGGGACCATCAATTCTGGGCAAAGGCACTCTCTTTATCAATTATTCATTGCACTTGTCCTTTATCTTTAGCTGAATCCTTCTTATGGATACACCTTTTTTTCTACTGCTAATCCTCCTCCAAATTGTGGCCACAACATATTACATTTCTTCATGTTCAGTGTTCTTAGGTTTGAATTATTTTGTCTCTCTATTGTTTATTATTGTATTGATTGTATTAGACTTTAAAGAACTCACCTTATACACAAATGTACATACAAAGTCAATAAATCCAACTTGAAGCTTAGGAAGTTCTTCACCTTTGTTTCTGTCCATCATTGGCTGAAGAAGAAAAATAAAAAAAGTTTAAATTTGCCCATCCTTATAAATCCAGTAATATATGTAACATTAGGGTTTTAAAAACGGTACTCTGGACATAATAACACTTACTTTATTGATGGAGTTCCACAACTCTCTCCCCCAAAATCAGGGTCCCTTAACACATGCCTTCTTCTGAAAGCCACAAATCTTCTTGTTTACATGCCAGGCATAGTACATGAATATCTGTACTCCCAGGTTACTCATAGTCTATACCCTCTAGATCTAATACACCCAGTGCCAGCGTTGTGCCCCCATCTGACTCCCTGGACATGGGATGCAACTTCAGCACTAGCAACATTGAAAGGTTCATCAGCAAGGCTGAAAAGTTTCTTCCAGTGAAGACATTTTTAACCACTGAAGACATTATCTCCTGATTACCTTTTAATCTCCCTCCTTGGACACACATAGAAAAGAAAAATTATTTCCCTCCTCTAGAGTGGTAAAGCTCAACCATGGATACAAAAAAGGCAATAAGAATTTGACAAAGACTTGGTCCTTTCTTACAATTTTAAAAAGTACATTATTGTGGTTCCTCTGGAGAGACCTCCCCTTATTTCTGATCCTGGTGTCACCCATTTGTGCAATAAAAAAAGTTGCAAACTTACTGTGTGAACTTTTTTAGCTGACTGTTTGTCTCTCAGATAGGCAGCCCAATGGCCAAATGAACGAGCACACATGGCAGCCTGACAACCCTGCTGCTATTTGCTAGGCAGTGCTTTAGTGTTGTCAGGCCTGCAACAGGAGTGCTATTGCTGGCAGGATAGATAGGATAGGTAGGTCACTGGGAAATGAGGATGCGAAAGGGTGAAAAGGCAATAATAAACTATTTACAGGTTTAAGTAAATGGTAGGAAATGTCCAAAAGTACAACAACAAACCAGGTTTAAACAAATGGTAGGAAATATCCAAAAGTACAAAATGAATGTTGACAGGTCTAGCCTAAAACAGCTGTATACAATGAGTCCTGAGGTCAAACATACATATATAAATAATTTGGGTTTACACTTATGAATTAAAATTAATAGAATAAAAAATTATGGAAATAAATTTAAAAATCATTCCACCAATTGGGAATAGATGTTTGGAATCTCTCTGCTATAATTCTTCCAATCTATATTGGATCTCTTGTTTCATTTTTCTCTCACATACAAAGCCCAAAACAAACAAAATCCTAAAACATAATACAATAAAATATGATTCTTACAATAGGCTGCTGCTGAAGCACCGTCCTCTCCAAGTCTCCTTGTTCCCAAAATTCATTAGCAACCATAAGAGCTACCTAAACATAAAACTTTGTTATTCATTCATGAAAATATGCAAAAATAGCAAACAAGAATACTTTTTTTGTTGTTGCTACCTGCATTCATGTTTCATAATTTAGCAATTTTTAACAGCCTTTGGGTTTATGTACACTTTAAGGCAAACTTTCTAAGAAATATGTATCAACTAGTGTTGGTGTTCGAATTCAGGTTGTCCTTTTATTCAACCCGAATATGGCTGTTCGAATTCAAATAGACCCGGAACTTTGCAAATTCGTGTTTAAAAATGTGTTAAAAAAGAGGCTTTAATGTTAAAGTATTTTGTTGAATGTGTGTGATTTGTGTTTCTAACTTTTATTTTTTTACAGGTTATCCCACAATGACAGGATGATTCCCACAGCTGCACAGGCGTGGGAATCCTCCTATCAGTGTGGGATCCCCAGGCACTAAAGGTTAAATGAGGACAAGTCCCCCCATTCATTACCTTTAGTACTCTGTGACTGGCTCAGAAAAGGTAAACCCTGATGACAGCTCAAGCCTCATCGAGATTTTCCTTTCTCCAGCCAATCACAGAGCACTAGAGGTGAATTGTCCCCACTAGAGCACTTGTCCCCATTTAGCCTCTCCTGTGTTCTTGGATAGAGAATATCTTTACAATAGTTACACGGAGCTGTCAGCTCTGCTCCCCTTATTGCTCTTGCAGTTATACCAAGTCCAGAAAAATAACCTGAATTTTCCCCTCATTGACTTTAATGGTGTTCAAATTCGATGTTCAATCACCCGAAAAATATGCCCTAATCCATTGGATTGGTGTTGAAACGGAATATGGGAATATCAAACCAACCTTGTATCCACCAAGCTATTGTTTCAATAATGTTTGAAAATTCCTTTTACATGCCCGTTTTTGTTTGTTTTAATCACAGTCACATGACTGCCTGGTTACCTTCTTATCATTAGCTACAAAGGATGGACCAGAAAATCACAAGCCACTTTGGTGTCTATTTTACTCCGCAGGTTATAGTCATTATGGGGAGGAAGCAGACGGCTTCTTACAAAAACATCATAGTCTGCCCCAAAGCAGAAATCAGGATGCAAACTGGCAGGATCACCAGGTATACTTATTAGTGGCTTCTATGCATAGTAAACACAAGTGTACAAATCACAAGAAGATTTTGACTGGAACTGAAATTTAAAACTATAATATACCTTCATTTAAATATGTGTTTTATCTGGGGAGAATGGAAATTATTTATGTACACTGGCAGCAGAGCAGTTTTTGTAGTTAAAGAAAGATTAGTCCGCCTGAGGGTAATCACTGGCTGGTGCAAACTGCTTTGATCTACCTTTTATTAAAAAAGAAAGCATACTGCAGCATTTGCAAGTCCTTTTTGAAATCCCAGAGTTGGGACCCAACAGAATTTCTCCACCATTGGTACAACTTGCTCCTGTATACATGTGGGCTGGGATGCGACACATGCCAGTTCTTCCTCTATGGTTTCTCTCATTTTATTGCTTTGAGCAGTTACTAGCCATCAGTGCCTAAAGCAGTCTTTCTCAACCTTTTTAACATAGGAGGACCCTTGAAATAACTTTTGGGACTTCAGGGAACCCCTACTATACTTACTATATTAGTGTGGTGCTCAGTGGGAAGAATGTCTCTTACATTGCTGGTGAGTGGGATGAAGCCAAAAACTTTCTACAATAGCCAAAAACATCTTTGGGTCAAGTTGAGAGACACAAATTGCTTATTGCTCAAGAAATCTCTAGCAACCTCTGGAGCAGTGGTCACTAACCTTTTGGAGGTCACGGACCACTTGATTTACGGACTCCAGACCACGCATGCATGGGGAGCTGTGTGTCACTCAAAGTGGAAGAAACTTCCCCCATAGTGATATCATTATGCCAGAACCCACCCACTCTCCCATCACAGGCTCAGACCTCCAGAGACACAACCCACCCACTGCTCTGATCCTGTCATTCATATGGGGGACATGGGCCATGGCTCTGGCTGGTACGCTCCCCAGCGGGGTCTTTTTCCTGACCCCACTGGGGAGTACACCGGCCAGAGCCATAGAGCACCAAAATTTTCTCGCTGCCAACTGGTGAAGGACCCGGCTTGGGGGGGGGCACCGGCCAGAGCAGCGGACCACGTCTGCCATATGCATCACAGGCTCTGGACACAACCTGCCCACTCTTTCATCACAGGTCAGAGCCTGCGATGGGAGAATTGGCGGGTTCTGGCATAATAACGTTACTCTGGGGGAAGTTTCTTCCCTTTTTAGTAACACAGGACTCCCCGTGCATAGGTGGTCCAGAGTCCATGAGATTAGACAAGCTCCAAAAGGCTGGGGACTATTGGTATCCATCTGTTCCATCAGGAAGAGAGAACGGTGTCTGACATGAGATGGAACCCTCCAAAAAGAGCTCATTTTTTTGGTTTAAAAAATAAATAAATACATGATTGGCCTCACATAGACACAGAGGCAATAAGAATGATTTATGTACAATCTGTTCTAATTAGATTTTGTGCCGGATGCCAAAATGTCTGTAATGAGATTTTTTTTTAACATTCTTCATAAAGATGGCTTGCTGCACCCACCTTACTCTGCACCTCCCATGGCTTAGTGATAGCAGACAAGTCACATCCCGTCATCATCATGGCCCTGCAGTAAAACAAATACATTAAATTCCTATACAAACTACAGAGCTGAAATATCCTCTTTTTTTTTTTTTTGCTTCGGTCGTTTGATTGTTGAACTCACATGATTATCTCTTTTTTCGTTGGATCAGCGATAATATATTTTATCACTTCTTCTTCTGATTGCATCTGTTCAGCTGCATCAACAATTTTTTGAAACATAGTTCTTTTCCTGTGAATCAAACAGACTGAAGCCTCATTATATTCAACCTAAATTGTGAGTTACAAGTCAAAGAAAGTTATTCTCAGTACAGTTATTGCAAATAATATGCAGGAAATCTTTGGAAGTTTTTTTGACTGGTGTTCATGTTTACTGCTTCACTGAAGTTTTGTAGGTTGTCAGTGGGGTGTATTGTGGGCCATCACCTTCCCCATGTTGCTGATATCACTGCTCAGTTCTTCTCTGTTCTTAAAAGACCCGGGCAATAGAAACTGGCTACATCCTTTAGGCAGTGACATGGAAACCCACCGTAAGAAAACCGAGGGAGAGATAAGAGCCGGCAATGGAACTTCCCATGACTATGGTTTTTTTTTCAGTTTTCAGTTATTGGATTGATGGATTGATGGATTAATGGACTACATGACTCAAAGCATGGTCACAATTAATGTCCAGGCTCTCATAAAGGTTGTAGATGAGCATCCAGAGTGACAAGTCCCTAGCAGACTACAGTGAAGCTTGTAAAAACAGCAAGCCATGCAGAAAGCCACTTGTGTCTGAGATTGGACCTAACTATCTTCAAATGGCAAAAATGATTAAAGTAGGAAAAATGGGCACTCAGAGTAGGTGTAGTGGTAGTAGAGTATTATGCTTTAAAAAAGTATTTCCACTTTTAAAAACTGCAATATCCACTAACAATGGCATGTGAATGCAAAGTGTGCTTTCAATGAAGAAAAACTTTTAATGGAAAATGTATTAATAAGTTGTACTGGAGTACACCATCCAACAAGCAGAGAACCCAGAATATGGTTAACCACATGTATCCATTGTTATCCAACATTGTAAATTCTTTGGCTGGCTGGCTGGCATTGTAATGACTGCCTGGCAGTTAGATGTCGTAACTCATGTAGAACTCAAAAAATATATTTAACAAGAATTGTGTTTTAAATTAGTTTGATTTTTTTGGAGAAGGAGAATTGTAATCACCCCAGAAACACATGCCAGCTTCTATGGATCCCATTTCTACGCAGAATACTTTGACCAACAATCTATTTGTTTTTTTCCATTAAAACATATTTTACCTGTTCTTTGGTAGATGCCTGTAATTTACAAATGTCAAATAATTTCTCCAGATCAGATAGTAGAGTGGTAAGGATCTTTTTGAAACCTGCTAGCTAACACCTTTTTGTCTGATGCAGAAGCAGTAAATTATATTTGGCAGATGTGACAGAGTTAAATGATCCATAATGTTATTCAGGTACTCTACTGGTGGAATATCTGGGTCTGCACCCCTACTGTATTGAGGGGTTCCAACTCTCTCTGCTTGATATTTTCATTATTTTTTTATAATAAGCCAGATGTTCAACCCAGCAAGACTGAACTGTCTCAAAGGGCCTGAACTAATAAAAGTCTCCAATACTGGAGGAAATAGACAATCATAAGGATAATCTGGGTAATCCAGCAAACCCGGAATAGATCTGGTATATTCATCCAAATTCATTCAAAGTTTGCATTAGCAGCATTCAGGATCTGCAAGGCTTTTTAATAAAACTGACAAGAATTTTATAGCATTGGAATATCATTCATTCCATTCATTTATCAGAACATCAATGATGAAAATATCTGCTAATGTGTGACTACAATCATTTTTGTGTGATGACATGCACTCACTTGAAATATAATGCCAGATCTGTTGCTATGATTGCCACCTCAAATAAATGAATCACATTTTCAAACTGCCTTTTGTTGAGATTCTGGAAGATGTTTAAAGACTGAAAGACAAAAATGAGCTCATGTTATATTAGTGACACCTAACCAGGGTGACACTTCACCTAATGGATATTATAGAAAAAAGTAAAAGGACTCAATTTTAGAGAAGACATATATGGTACACAAACAATCTTTACATTTTTACTTTTTAGTACATTTTAAAAATGTAATTAAAAGTCAAGCTCACGTCAAATGTTTTTTCGTTAACTTGATTGGGATACTATACATTTTTTAGTAGAAACCAAGGTCCCCCTTTCCCAAATGCCATTGAAAACCACATCTCAATGAATAATCTGGTCTTTGTTCTTACAGCTTGCAACCTACCTCTCTCCCAGATGCTCTTACCCCTTCTTTGTAGTTCAGTAGGTAAGCACATACCACATATGAGTCATATTATTTAAAACATTTGGCATTGGATACATAAGAGCACCGCTTGGCATATTGGGGGTAAATAAAGTCAACTTTGGGACCCACCAGTTACAGTAGGAGAAGTGGCAAGATACAGGCTTTACACAATACCCCATCTCAGATCAGTGTTTCCTGGTTTATATTTGGGATGGTTTATTCTTGAGTAATTATAGTATAAACTTTGTTTTTTGTTTTTTGTTGCTGTATGTGCCCCTGTTTCTAAGATATTCTTTCTTTCCATACCAGAACTGAAACAGCAATAAGATGATGAGTTGTAATTGATGTTGTACCAATGGGGACACAGACAGCAATGTAAAATGAGGTAATAATAAAGTAGTAGAGTTTATAATGCTTCTCTACAATTTATAAGCAAGAAAACAATAATTCTTGCTTATAAATTCAATAAACTCAATAAGTTCAAGATTATTTCTTTCTTTAAAAAATGTGTTCCAACATCAATTTTTCTATTTGACATTAATATTTGTTCATATTTGAATATTTAAAATATGCTACTATTGTAGCTCTCTTAACACCTATTTGACTGTTGATTTCACTTACCTCATCTTCTAAGAGTGTCTTGCTGAACTCTAAATGGTGCCTCTCTAGGATTGAAGACCCATGTAGCTTGGCTAGAGAAGCTTGGGATCTGGAGACAAATGTACATGTTATATACAGTATGAATTATGCAATTGATGGACCACAGATTATGTGAATGTGATCACTTACTTCAGTTGGTACAAATTGTTGGTCCCTCTGTGGTCAATATCATGACAGAATGCAGCTGCCACCATGGCGAAGGCTTCCAGATCAGAATAATATTTCTTGAGTTTACCTGTCTTTGGAAAATGAATGGACAATTTATTAGGCATGTTCGAGAAACAGGTAGATGCCAATAAATTGGACCAAGAATACTGAAGAATTGTACTGCTGTAGAGAATGGCCTCGGAAACAGTGAATATACTCTTTGAGGTCATGACAATGGGGCGTCTCAGAGTGTTTAAGGTAAACATCTATCCCTGTGGCTCTTGTCTTTCCCTGGAGAATGTGAGCAAACCCTTTGTTTTTTTATGCTTAAGTAATGTCCAATACAATTCTCAATGAACTATGACTGTACTGTGAAAACATTGGGTAAATTGTTGGCACTATAAAAAAAAATTATAATAATACCAGTTTTCAAAATTGTTTATAATACATACATACTGGCAGGGCAGGGTCAAATTTTAAACAATACAAATCTCGGGAAATTGTTTTATGCATACAAATCCACTGTAATTAAAATGTGCATACCATTAGCAGTGTGAACATGGTTTGTCCAACATTGAATCCATGCCTCCAGTTGTGATAGGTGATATCTCGATACCCTTTCCTTACGGTGTACATCCATCTTGTTAAAACCTAATTAGGACAATTGAGATTGAGATATGGGTTTAGGTTGATTGGTGATGATGTGTAGCTGACTCATGGTTTGAAAGAAACATTAACAAATAGCTATCCTGCACCCAAATCAAAAAAGAACAGCTAAAGTCTGCCTTTATAATGTTGTGGCCAGAAGGCAGAGGAACAAAGGGGGTGGGGGGGGGGGAGCACAGGGAAGGAACTCAGGGTATCACCATTAAAGCAGTGGCTAAAACAATGGCACGTAGTCTACTACAGATCATGATGCTAGCCCTCAGGGGTGGATAAACCAAAAGAACAGAAGTGGCCAACTCCAGTTATTGATGGTCTAGATCAGCTGTAGCCAGCCGGTGGTCTGCAAAAAAATGTTGGTGGTCCACGGCTCTGGCCAGTGCGCCCCCCCCAACATGGTCAGGAGAAGCACTGCTGGGGAGGCTCACCAGCCAGAGCCGTGGACCACGTCTCACAAACAGATTGCAGGCTCAGGCCGGTGGGCAGGTTGTGTCCCTAGATACAATCCACCAACTCTCCCATCTCAGGGTCAGACCTGCAATGGGAGAGTGGGCGGGTTCTGACATCATGATGTCACTCTGGGGGAAGTTTCGTCCCCTTTGAGTGACACACGGCTCCTCGCACATGCGTGGTCCATGCATTTAGTGGTCTGTACGTCCAAAACCGTTGGCGACCACTGGTCTAGACCAGTGTTTCTAAACCAGGGTTCCTTTAGCTATGAGAAATTTTTATCCCACCGGTCAGTTTAACTGACACCCTGACACAATCTGGGGTGACATTTTTCCCATTCACCAGCATTGTAAGAGACATTCTTCCCAATTACCACCACACTAATATACTATGAGTTGTGGATATGGTAATTATAGTAGGGGTTTCCTAGGGACCTGAAAGTTATTCCAAGAGTTCCATCAAGGTCGAGTAACGCTAGTCTAGATCAATGCACTAACTAGTATCTCTTTAACAGACAGCAGTAAATTTAGGAAGGTATGGTATTATTTACTTGTACCAAAACCGACAGTGATGTGGGAATACTTACATCCACAGGCACCTTAAACTTTTCAATGACTTTAAGATCAACAAATAGCCTGATGCCACTCTTAATAAGTTCATGTTCCGTCACCGGGAAGTCACTGAAGTGAAATTCATAGAGTTCTAGAGCTGCTGTATCCGGCAGTTCTTCAATCTGTGTAAAGAATGACAAAGAACGATCCAATTACATGTTCACTAAAGTCAAGGTTGTAGACACGCAGAAAAGCAGAATTTATTGAAAGCAGCTTAAAAAACGAAGTTTACTTTAAAACCGGAATGTATTTCTTATAAAGTAATATACATACCAATAATTTTTTAAGTTCACTATCACCACATTCATCTAAATTCTTGTTTAATTTCTCATTGGTTTTCTATAAAAAAGAGAAAATGTGCTTTTGGTTGGACATAGCATAGCAATCATAGCACTCAGGTATCTTCTAAATTTACAATAGTTACCAAGATAGTCTGAAGCTCTTTCGGCGTGCATTTCATCTGGTACATCAGCATCTCTTGGGCAATATCCTTTCTGTTCTGGAGTTTGTTCATTTTCTCATAAGTGTCAGTGTTTAGGGACGACCAGCCCAGGAACTGTGTCAGGGCCTGGAACAGAGAGGAAGATGTTGTCATGTATGGTCAGGTCTAAGGTCACCGTATTGCTTTATTCCAATGGGATTGATAGGCTATACCTCAAATACCATTTCCATATTACAGCTGAAGTGTTTCTTCATTAATTAAGCCAAAAAGCAACTCAAAAAGTTTAATTGTATATAAAGTACCTACTAGAAAGATGACTGCACCACCATATGGGTATACTGTATTTGTTGAGGTGGCCATTGTTACTTAAACAAAAAGTGAGGTGAAGGTAAATATATTTGAATGTAGAACTCTATTCTGATGACTACTGCTGAAGAGAGGATGTTCACTCACTAAAGAGAGATTTTTATCTCTAAAATGAAAATTAAACATGAAATTAAAATGGAAATCTGATAGAAAATGGACAGAAAAAACATGAAAGACAATTTAACCAATGTAGACTCTTTCCAAAAAGAAATGGCCCATATAAACAGGGATGATATGATTAGCTAAAGTAGTAATCTGTCCAGAGAAGGCTTACACAGGCAACTTATGTGTATTGCCTGGTTATTGAGAGATATTGTAGATTTCTGAATTGCAGTTTCAGAACAAGAATGAATCAAAGACAGCACAGTTGATCCACATACTTATTCTTAGACTCCACATAGTGGCAATTAATCTAGCAGGATTAAATAAAACCCCAATCAAGCATAAATGATTGGTATTATGTTCTTCTGTATACTACTTGTGTATCTTTTACTATTGGCAGCCATTTGTAGTATTTCAGAGTATTTAATTGTTCTCTAGTATGGTGAGTCTCCTGACACATAGACCTCTACATTCATGTACCATCAAAGTGTTTCTGAAAATTATATAGTCAAGATAAAGTGGTTTAATATTTGACTGAATCGGAATAGGCAGTTTTGCACATTTTTGCACTTATACATGCTGTATTTCTTTAAATGCAATCATGGAAGGGCTGGAAACATTTTCTATTGGCTAGTACTAAACAGATATGTTGGGCTGGTGGCCCTAAGTGGCGATCCCTCACCATTTAGACATCATTCAAGCAGGAAAAGTTGAAGACAGCTGTTTACATCTTTACATCTACATACCCCCTGGTAAAATCTATAATCATACAGTGGAGCACAACCCACATCAGACATGTAATGGGAGAGTGGGCGGGTTCTGGCATCATGACATCGCTCTGGGGGAAGCTTGAGTGACACATGGCTCCTTGCGCATGCACGGTCCGGAGTCCATGTATTTAGTGGTCCGTGAGCGTCAAAAGACTGGGACCACTGCTTTAGAAAATGCATCTTTTACCAGGTCCACCCATAACTGTGTTACAGGCACACTTTGCCTAGTACATTCATTTTTGCCCATGGATATTTTCTACAATTAAAAGGCCTATTGGTTGTACAGGCCAAAGGTTCCAGACAGCATCTGATATAAATCCTAATGACCTACAGAAAATTACAAAAATCCACAAAATCTGGGATATATAATCATTATATATATATACATACATACAGGTAGTCCTCGAGTTACATACGATATACGGTAGAGACTGCAGGTTTGTTCTTAAGTTGAATTTGTATGTAAGTCAGAACAGGTACATTATTTTAATAAATGCAATTAGGACATATGTTTGTCTCAACATATTATTAGGCAGTGTGGTGGCAGTTATTGTATAAAATCCTCACTGTGAGTAAATCACAAACAAACAAAAAAAAATCTTTATGGAGCCTTGACATTCATTACCATCTGGAGCATGTGTGCTTTGATATGCAAAAAGAAACAACTGCAGAGTTTGTCTCAGTCAAGAGGTTGCAGAACAGATCACCCACATCCTCAGCTGTGTTTAGCAAAAGATTTCTTCTGCAAGTCATGCAAACCGCCCCCTCCCCCAAATCAAGCCTCCATCCTGCACACGAGCAGCAGGGAAGCCCCATTCGTATCTAGGAGTCATCCATATATATATATATATATATATATATATATATATATATATATATATATATATATATATATTAAGAAGAATGGAAAAACTACTAAAACCTTGAAAAAAAAAAAAAAAAAAATCAACATACAAATCCATTTTCAGCAACGTAAGTTGGCAGCCCACTCACGAGGGACCAGTGATCTTCAGGAGGTGTTCTAGGTGAACAACACAAAGCAAATTAGGCTGGAGGAATCAGACAACTATATATTGGTTATTTATTTAAAAGTTTAAAAGTGTAGTTATATCTTACGGGATGACTTTAATTTCTTCTTTTCCATGCAAAATATAATCAATAATCTTGTAAAATATAATTTCCTGAAGAAAAAAAAAGACATCTGTTATTGACTCCTAATCACAGATAACTTAATATCTAAACCTATATCTAGGCAAAAACTTTTTGACTTTCTGTCAAGTTTTTATTGCTGTCAGTGACCCCATTGAGGAGAATAACCTTTTGATCTAGAATAAAAATGAGAAGAAATCATTTTATCCCCAGAATAGGAAGTAAAATTGGAAATTTCTTCTTACTTTATGTTTCTCTCCGAAACAGGAAATAAAAGGTAATATCCTAAATGGTACACAGACAGCAAAAGAAAGTAATCTGGCAAGGGCTTTAACCTTTCTATTTTCAAACCTTTTATTGAAAGCTAAAAAACACTACTTTGGCTGAACTCCAAGCAAAGCAATGGTTTGTAGCTTTGGACAGACAGCAACAAAAATGTTGTTTTATCTGCCATTTTGTTTCAGTTGGAGAGACATTCTCTCATTTCCTTTTCTGTAACAACTATGGCAGGAAGTGACACAGACAGCAAAAATAAAAGATCTACCCCCCACTGCCTTCACCCATCTATAAACGTGAAAACATTTGTTGTATTGCTGTCTAAACTTTCCTTAGAGGCTGATAGATGATCAGAAAGTCATAAATTTTAGACAGACATTCTAAAAATAAATTGCTTCCTAGAAAGCGTACATGCATGTAGTTTATTGAATTTTATTCATGTCAATTGTCTGTGACATTACGGTCTGTGAAACGCGTTGAGGCTGTTTTTATGACATATGAGAAATAGAGAATAAAAAATGATTGATGTTTTTTTTTCTTTTTTTGTATATGGATTGAATTTAAGACGTTGATTGTTTTACTTTTTTTTTTTAAAAAAAACTTGCTATGTTCTTAGTAAGTTATTTGTATAGTCTTGAAAAGTTTTCCTTTCTCTGTCTTTTACAACATAATGAATTATTGGTATGTGACATTTATTAAACAGGGTTTGATAGAGTAGAACATGCAGAAAAAATATATCTATTTAGAGTGGAAAACACTTTTAAAAATACAAAACACCCCAAAATAATACAAATGTACAAGGAAGGCCTTACAAACCCTTCCATCTGGAGTCTTTGGTCCTTTGTAAGGCGGCACTTCTCCAAGCTTGATTGGCCATTCTTCATAAAACTCCTAAACGACAGAGGAAGAATAAATGGAATAAGAATTTTGCAATAATGGAGCACATATTATCTGTATTTCCTGATAACAATGTGAGTCATTTTGAAAAAGTAATACAAAGTTTTTGTTTACATCTGCTGTAAAAAGTACAAGTGAAAGATGGAGATGGAAATTTAACCCTAAATATAGAAGTGTTTATATCAGTTAGGGCACAAATTCTATTGTCTCTTTAATGTAACCCTATCAATGTTGCAGGTGTATTTATTAAGGACATTGTATTATTATTGTTTCTAATTAGTGCTTATAAATCAAAGACTTACACTTTGATGTGCACATCTCAGTCCCGGTGAACCTTTTTCTAGGTACAATTTGTTACTTTTTACCCCTCATTACCATTTATTTGTTTTATAATAACCTTCTTATGCTTTTTCCTTTACATATTTTTTTGCTGATGATCTTTAAATAACTTAACTTTGTCACTCTTTGGATTAGAAAAATATTCCTGGTGCCTTCTGAAAAAAGACAAATTGCTGAATACAAAGTGGGTTATATTCATATATAATATGTCAATGGGGAAAAGTGCCTTAAAAACAATAGATTTTTTTATGATGAGAAAAAAGGTGATCAGAGAAAGCTTTTCAGCCCATTTGATCACTATAGCTCCTCTAGTTCAGGGATGTGGCAGTGTATTTTGATATCTTCACCTTGAGTGCCATTAAACCTTCTCCTTGAGCTTGACCAAACACTTCTGTTCATTTCTATCTATAATGTAGCATAATAAACCTGTTTAGGTATACAGTAAGTACATATATTTTAATTTTTACTTTGCACCAAGCTGGTTTTACACATTTCCCTTTTTTTGTCTGTAGTTATCTTGTCTTCACACATTTGTGTGTGTGTGTGACAGCAACTGAAATCACACAAGACAGTTACCTTTTCTTTCGTCATGTCCAACAACCCCACAGAATAACGGTCACAATTCAAGTAAATCCTGACAGTATATAGAGCTTTGTGAAACTGACGCTCAATGTCTGTTAGTTCTTCAAAAACCTTGTTAGCGCTCCAAAGTAGTATCTGTGAAGAGGAAATTGTAAGGTTATAGCTAAAACGAGCTAAAACGAGCCAAAACGAAAACTTATTTATAAGGATATATTCCCTATTTTTTCACCTAGTGACCTATTAACTAAAACACTTTTTGTCCCTTTTGTCTACATTCCAGTTCTTCAGTGTTTTTATCGAGGCTCCCAGAGTCATGGGGTCTGATACAGCAAACCTGGAATGGATCTGGTTCAGGATTCAAAATATTTGCTAGCAAATGACTTTGACAATATCCATTCCAGGTTTGTTGGATCACCCAGCTTCACTGATGAAAGTGTATCCTCTCTAGTCTTGGAGAGCTTTATTGAATCAGGTCCATGGCTGCTTCTCAGGCTTGACATCTAACAAGCTTTCATTTGTTCATCTCCATTACATTGTGGATTGAGGGGACTACCGTGTTTCCCCGAAAGTAAGACCTACCCCGAAAATAAGACCTAGCACTTTTCCCCCAACCTGCCCTAATATAAGACCTACCCCGAAAATAAGACCTAGTAGAAAAAAATAAAAATAAAAAAAAAATAAAAGCAAACATAAATTAAAATATATATATATATATATATATATATATATATATTTATAAATGTATAGGGTATGTTCATGACAAATTAGGACATGACTTCTTAACCAAGATTCCATGGAACTCTGGGGTTCCTTCGGATGTTGCTAGGGGTTCCTTGAACAATGAGTAATTTGTGCCTCAGAGGTCAAATTAAGTGACTCCGATGATCTTTTAGGGTGGCAATTCTTCTCAAAAGGCCAGCAATGTAATTGACATTTCTTCTACTAACCCCAATGTTAATGTACTGTGAGCTGTGGATATATATATATATATATATATATATACATACATAGTATGCAGGTATTCCCCAAGGCACGGGGTTCTTCATGTTAAAAAGGAAGTCAAGGCTGCATTAGAATATGGAAAAAAGTTGATTGGATAAGCCAAACCAACCTCAGCATTTTAGGATAATGCCAGTCATGTATTATAACCACTATTAGACCTATTGTAAACCTATCATTTAAATGACCATGTATAAAGTCATTTTTTTTTTAAAGTCCTGCCTAAATAATGTTTTGGGTCAAAGAAGAAGGCAACAAGATTGGTGGAATCACCTACTACCAACTACCAACCTACTACCAACTTTTATCTCAGGCGCTCTAATTGCAAGATATCCTAACCATCTACCTTCTCTGTCTTTGATCATAACCAATGTAAAACCATAAAGCCCTCAACCAATCCCATATGTTAAAATCTGTTTTACAAACTCTACCCTTCAATTTAGAAGAGTGTACCATACCTAAATTATGACATTCTAACAAAAAGTTTATTTCTTTAAAGCAGATGTCTTACCTGACTTTTTCTTAATTCGATATTGTAAAGGTAGTTCACATGATTATGTTTAAGGACCATAGATATAAAATTCAGATATTTGGTAAATACCTGGAAAATAATACAAGAATTACATTTTTGGGTTATATTAACTGGCATGTTGAAGTTTCTATTGTTTTTTTTGCACTCGGTTACCTCTTCATCCTCCTTGGAGAAGGATGGTTCGTTTTCTTTGTTGACAGCCATTATAACCCCTAAAACTTCTTTTCCATATAAGATCGGGGTAGCCAGTAGATTGTTGGTACAACAGCCCATTTGCTGGTCTGCAAAGTCAGAGAAGTGTGTATTCTGTGTAGGACAAAAAGAAATGTGAAACTATCTATTACTACAAAGTAGCTCTTAACTAAAATCAACCACCCCAGAGGTGGAATGAAAGCAAATCTCACAAACAATGTTCTCTCTAGTAGAGAGTCTTCACAGAAGAGTAATGTCTGGTATTGTAATGAAATGAAAACCAACTTCATACCAGAACCATTATAACACCTAAAACCTAAAAACCACTAATACCACATTTCCATATGTTCTCCAGAGTGTTTGTGGTAATTCTGGACATTGATGTATTTGCAATAGCCCTTTGAACCATTTTCTATGCAGAAAGCAACTTTGTTATGTAAAACGAGTCGGAAAACGCTATTGCTCTAAGAAGGTATAAGGAGACCATGGATAATTATTGTTCATGATGGTTAATATATATGTGATGCTGAAATGTATTTTTGAAGATATGTTGGTTAAACGGCTTAGTAACAGAATGTACATGGCCTTCTTTGCAATGCAAAAATATTTTTTAACATTCTATTTTAAAATGAGATGAACAAAATAGAAGAGATACAGGTTTTCCCATTTTAAAGTAAAGCATAGTTAATTTAGTCTTTGGTGACATAAAAAGTCCCAAAAATTTGTCTTTTCTAAATACATTCTTATTAGGGGATGTACATACTATGAAAAATAAAGGAAGTGGTTTGTATGAACATAACTTGTAATACGCTAAATAGGAATCCCTTTGCAAATGACCACAATCCTTCAGTAAGGTAGAAAGGAAGATAATGGAAAAGTAAGGTAAAACTGGTCATTGATTTCATTGTCAGCTCAGAACCAGTGACATGTGTCAGAAATATGAATATCCAATTTTTATTATAACAATCTATGCTTGTTTTGCTTTCAATTCTTTGTATGAGCCTGACACTTTATCTGAAGTGTCAAAACAACACTGAAGTCTGAAACCCGAATATATTGTGCCAGAACACTTGAGACTACTTATCGATGTCAAGCTACTGGCTGGAATTCTCAATAGACATTTTAAAGTCTCAGGAACGTGAATAAAATTGTGAACTTTAGCATTAATATCCTGCAAATTAGCAATTTAACATTTGCAGGCCTTGTCCTTTCTCCAAAAAGGAAGGAACAGCAAATCAATGAGTTCATCTCTCATCTTGCCCCACCAGACTTTGAGGGGTAAAATTAGTTAGTTGGTTACCAAATGATTTGTTATAAAAAATATAGTGCACTAAATATGTACTAGAGGGAGGTTCAGAATAGGATAAACTATTCCAACATTTATACAAGAAGATGTAAGAAAGTGAATTTAAAAGCCGTTGAATTCCCACACATTATAATATGAAAATATAGTAACATACCACAGCATTTATGTAAATAGGCACATTTCATAGTCTTTTATACAATATGACATACAGGTATTCCTCTTTTTTTAAATTACCGACCACCTGCAACGACCAGCTCTCTGATGACTATAGTGTACAGCCACGCAGCATCTCCCCTTTAGTCTTTTATGTTCCTTGTTTAATGAGGAAGTCGCTGGAATGGAACCTAGTCGTTAAGTGAGGAGTATCTGTATAGTGACAGACTTGCACAAAATGGCATGCAGAATACTATTATAAAAAAATAAAAGGCAATGTTCTGCATCTCCATCCATCATTTCCATCATTCTCCATAGCTGTCTAGATCTTCCTCTATTCTCACTGTACACCAATGTTTTTTAAACTTTTTTGATTGAAAGTTTTAGGGCTCATAGTAAATGTTGGTTTTCATCCTTGGTATCAATTAGTATTATAGCTTTTTTTTTTAAAGACCTTCAGATCTTTTAGATGTACCGTTGCACACTCTTACATTGGAAACCTACATCACAAAGCCACAATGTGATTTAAACAATTAAAACATTGCATTCTGGTATAATATACCTCCTGGGGCATACATAGGTATCAATTTTGACTGCTTTTAAGTACAGGCCAACTATGTAGATTGGCACCTGCTGTAATAATACATAATCAATTGGCATTCTACTCTTTTTACAGAGTTATTTAGACCACACATTGTTTTCTCTACAAAAGATTCATACCTTCAGGGCTCTGGTTCCTCAAACACCCCAACTAGATGTAAGACACCCCATTCCCATCTTCCTGAAGTAGCCCAAACCAACACACAAGTACATTAAACATTAAAGAACACATAAGATAAACCCATAATACAAAATAAACACAAAAACACATAATAAAACCCACAACAATTATGAAAACTTAGATGCGAAGACAAGGTTGTGGGTTAGTTGGGGAAGGACGTCAGCTTTTATTTTTCAGATCTACAATATGAAAGAGGAAATTAAACCTACATAGAAATAATTCACCTCTACTTCTGTTATGTAAAATTTGGGATTTCCTATAACTTTCTGTCCTGGTTACAATCATGGTACACAAAGAGGAAGCAAGTCAATCCAGAATAAACAGACAGCGAGACCTCGAGATCAAGCAATCCAGCAGGTGACACCTCGGCAGCCACACAAACATTTGCACTATAGGACTGGTTCCTTAAGACAGTTGGTGGCAGTGAGCAGTACTTGTACAAGGAGATGTTACCATGTCTCCCGAGAGGTGTTTTCTGGTATAAGGAAGCAGTAAATGCACCAACAACCTCGCCTTATGTGCCAATCCAATGAATACAATGGCATTTTGTGGTAAAGGTGGTGATGGTGTAACTAGGGTGGACGGCAATAGGTGTCTAGAGCACCAAAATAACCAGAAATAGACTGGATGTCAGACACCATATAATGAGACTACTGGTTTAGGAGACAGAGCCCCTGATTCATCAATGAAATCCGCGATGCGCGACCGATAATCCGATTTTGCTTGATGAATCAGGGGCAGAGTCTGTAATGTAAGATATCATAATAACTATAAAGTTATATTATTATAGAATTATAGATTGTCTTTCCCTGTGGTATAAGACAGTAGCCTTATTTTCCTGCACACTGTGACCACACAACAAGTATTAAAAGCTATAGCAGATATTGGGAGCCCACCTTATTTCCTATCTGATGGAAGACAAGGACCTCTTAAATGGTGAGTTCTTTCAGGAAGGGTCCTCTTCCTGTGTCATTGTCTGTATCTGTCAGACATTTGAATTTCCCATTTAATGTACAGCATGTAATATGTTGCCACTTTATAAATACAGTTTAATATTAATAATAATCTGTACTGCCATGACCCCCACCTCTCTTCAGTTATACAATCCAGCAATGCTTCTTTGGTATATATAGTGTGTGAGAGGCAGCACCATGATTTCATCTAAACTGTCCTTGCTGTATGACACAGGAAGAGGACCCTTCCTGAAAGAACTCACCATTTAAGAGGTCAGTGTCTTCCATCAGATAGGAAATAAGGTGGGCTCCCAATATCTGCTATAGCTTCTAATACTTGTTGTGTGGTCACAGTGTGCAGGAAAATAAGGCTACTGTCTTATACCACAGGGAAAGACAATCTATAATTCTATAATAATATAACTTTATCAGTAGAGTTAAAGGAACAGGTATACACAAATCTTGCTATTTTCTGAAAAAATTCAAGCTCGAGTCTGCCTACTAAATCAAAAGACAAAAAAAAACTCCTGAGAGGTAAGTTGAGGGAATCTGAAAAAGTTCAGATTTACATATAATATCACCTGCCTACTTTTCTTGATTTAGGATTCGTTTTGACAAAACCACACAAACAAAACACTGAACAAAACCTTGGCTAATGCATTTTTCATCAGATAAATGTAAATAACCTCACAAAAATGTAGGAGTGTACTAAAACATCATATATATGTTATGCTGCATCATTTAGCACTAGCTGGTTAAACTATCTCACCACAAGCTTTTTAGATTTCAGATTGCAAACACTAAACTTCCGAAGGGTCATATGATCTGAAACACCCATAATGCAACCGGTAGGCTTAAGGGAACTCAATAGCCTGTTCCTTACCTAAAATAACAATATAATAATAAATAAACAATAATATAAAGTTTGATATTTAATGAAGGTCCCATTTTAGGACCACATACCATAACCAAGAAGTTCAATATAAGCAAAAGAGCCAGAGAACAGGGATAAGACTATAGCAGAACATCTATGTTCCATAGTATGTAAATACTACTTACACGATCAGAAATCATCTCAATTATTAATAAATGGATTTGCTGCATTTCATAGGATTATCTTGTTATCAGATTTCATAGGGAATATTCATTAATTAGTTTAATATCCCAGGATTTAAATGTATTACATTAGGACAAATCATTTATTTACTACCTGCATTAATGATGTGGGTGGTTCCTAGAGTAATTCCAGTAGATATACAAGATATAATTATTGTAAATGGTTTCAAATATGTACATTATGTAAATGCAAAAAAAAAAGCAAAAAGCTGGAATCAGGAAATTTGCATTCAGAGAACTTTTTAGTAGTGATAACAGAAAACCTGTCCTGGGGACAACGGCCCAATAGATTTGACTCAGTATTTGGAGAAATGTTTGGTTATTCTCTTAATTCTTTCATATTTTGCAAGACATTGTTGACACCATTATCAGTTTGTATTGTTGCCTGTGGTTTCTTTAAGGAGGTGCCTTTTCTTTTCTTGTCAATGCAGTGAGCTGGAAAGGAAGTAAGAGAACATCTCCAGGAACACTGGCAGCAATAAAAGCTTGGGGCTTCTAGCTTTCTTCTTCTATTCTACCAAAAATGTCTTCCCATTGCTGTTTGTTGGAGATTTCCTCTCACTCCCCACTCTACTAAGGTTGTTGTTACTGGCAGGGCAAGAGAAGGATCTTCTCATTTTTATACATATATTTTTTAGCCCTATAACACTATAAAGAAGGAAATATACACAAGTGCACTATATATTCCCTTGAACAAGCAGCCTTCAGATCATTTTAAGCAAAGCAATTACTTTATGAATCATCATAACTTTTTCCTATTTATTCTTTTATTGCAAATCGCACCTACACATGAAATAAAAAAAAACATTGGAAATTAAATGTTTTTGGTTCATTTTGTCTGTAATGCCCTGGGCTCCTTCCCAAATGCCTGGAGGAGGTGGAACCTTTCAATTGGCAGGATTCTCTCAGGATTCAGAAGACTGCAGCGGCATGATAACCTCACAACAAGGGGACAGACTGGATTTTAACTCTTCCCAAATTTAAGGTATGTATGTATTTAATGCCTTCAATTTCTGTCAGAGGTGGCACAACTCACCATACTGAGCAATAACAATCACATGTCCGTCAGCCCCCGTCTTTATATGAACAAAAAAACTTTGTTTACCTTTACAAAACTAAAATGAAAATTTTAAGTAGCCTTCTACTTTTATATAGAAAATGCCCAATGAGGGCCCATTGACACACAATACAGTAGTATTGTAATAACACACTGCAACAATGTGTTGGTGCAATATGGTGCTGCTCATTGTGAATTGTACTCCAACATACAATAACAATCCACATGTACTGCAAAGCAATGTAGCATAACGAATAGTGTCTTTTGCGTTGTGCGGCAAAACAATTGCAGACTGTACCATAAAGAAACATAACTGACGGAAATGCATATGTTTAAGTGCAATATGTTGCCATGTGCGTTCATTGTAATTAGAGTTGTACTTTCACTGTTGGCAGGCAAAGTCATGTTTTACATTTGCTAGGACATTACAATAACGTCTGCTTTGAATAAAGGCTTGCAATATTGGAGAAGAGAACTTAATTCCATTACTTACCACATCCTGTTTTTACTTTTATCATGATAGCCAAATGAACTAAGTATGTGCAAATGTGGTAAAGCCTTCCCAGTTGCAATGTTCTATGCCTAGGCCAAACAGAACTAGAAATACATTCCTGGATATCACAAACAGGTAGTTTCTAAGCATTTGAAGAACTATAATTCCCAGTAAGTTAAGAAGTTAGCAGCGCAGCTGAGGGTTTTAGTTCCTTACTGGCAGGCCAGAAATTCTTCATACATAGTTTAAGTGAATATTACTTCTTTGACATTATACGTGCACAGATTATACTTGATCTTTTCCCCGTAATCAGCCTTATGCACTTAGAAGGATTATCTGCAGATCACCATAGGCTGGAAGGTCTAAATAAGACAAGGACTTCCATCCACAATGATATCAGCTATAAGATGCTGAATGCAACCTTTGTGCAGCAGAGCTATAGACATGGATGTCTTATAAAAAGCAAGAGTTAAATTGAAGAGTTACTTAATGCACTTTTTATTTAGCCTTCATTCAGATTGTATGTCTTTTGTGCATGGCTTGTAGGTTCATTCAGCCTTTATTCAGTTTGCAGACCATTTTTGTAGGGCTTTATGTTACAAATATCTAATAAAATACAAATGAATACAAAATGTATACTTCTCCCCGTGTTTGCGAGGGTTTCCTCCGGGTACTCTGGTTTCCTCCCACATTCTAGAAACATGCAGTTAGGTTAGTTGGCTACCTCCCAAAATTGACCATAGACTGTAGTAATGACAAATGACTATGGTAGGGACATTATATTGTGAGTCCCTTTGAGGGACATCTAGTGACATGACTATGGACTTTGTAAAGCACTGTGTAATATGTCAGAGCTATATAAATACTGTGTAATATTTCTGACCTTTTATGATAGCCAACAGAAACTAGCAAGGACAATACTACAGTATATTACATTGTCAAAAATCCTAAAGCTAATGATGAGCAGAAACTAAAAGTGGAACATGTGGTGAAGTAAAGGATGACCTTCAGCACATACAACAATGAACTGATATAATGTAGGTCAAATGTCATATTAGTCATATGAATAGTGGGGGGTGTATAAAACTGTTGGTGGTAACTGTTTGGTATTTCAGGGGAAAGGTTCTAAAAACAATATGCAAAAATTACAGATTTTATTTTATTTAGTAGCTTATATCAAACACTTTGGAGGTTCAAAAGGCCTCCTTCGTCAGGACATAAAAGTAGAATGACATAGAGAATAATGACACTTATACTGGACTATAATGATTCAAACAATCCTGAAAGTAATATGATCTCCTTATTATGTTAGTACATCTTTTTTTTTATACAGGGTTGGACTGGAGGCCTGGGGCCAACAGAAGAAATGAAAAGAAGAGTCCACCAGAACCTATAGTTTTCCTGGTGCAGTAGCATATTTTTTGTAAGGCAACAAAGGCCAGTGACCTCCCTAAGGGCATCAGAAAAACTAATTTTGGGGGAACTTGACCAGGGCTTTTTCAAATTCAATAATATGCAGCATACTAGTAACATAGGGTACACAAAGAAGTCCTGTCCTTCCAGGGCTAAAGACAGCCTTAGGGAAACATTAGCAGGATAAGCCTTCTTATGAATAACAATATGCCCACAATTTCCAAATATATAATCCATAAGGAGGTTTCCCACTTTTTAAAGACATTACATTCCCCACCAATGGCAAAAAAACACTTACAAAAAGTTTACAAAAGTTTCCTAGAGTGAGAAAACTTAAGCCACCTGTGTCATATAATATGCATGTAAGTAAAGCATTTTCCCACAGGGATCCTCATAAGGCACCATCTTCAATGCATGCCCTTAGCCTAGAGCAGAGGTAGGCAAACTCCGGCCTTTAGGCCGGATACTGCCTAGCCAGTATTCCAGGGCAGCCTAACGCCCCCCTAGTTATTTATTGTGAGATCCGGCAAAATTGATTTGTCACGTTATCGCGAGTTCCCGCGATATCATCGATATTATCGAGTTCCTGCACAGTAACCCCAATTACTATGTCTAAAGAGCAGAAGCAACACGCAGCTACCAGTCTCCGGAAGGTTTACCTGGAATGTTGTGTCTTCAACTCTGAATGGACTGACTAATTATTCTTTGTCCAATGTGGCAACAAAGTGTGCTAGTGTGTGTGTGTTTAGTGTGCAACAACACCAACAGCACTTTCAAGCGGTTTTCAAGCATTTCGATGCCAAGCACGCGCACACGTTTGGAGACTTCACCGTAGATGAGCGGAAGACTGAGTCTGCTCGCTTGCAGTCACAGTTGAAAAAAACCTTTCCTTAGACACCTTGTTTCTTCTGGCCTAGTGTGCCTTCTTGACCTCTTGATATGGCCTAATAGTCTAAAAAGTTTGCCAACCCCTAGCCTAGAGCATTAGTTTTAACCACCATAGGGCTCCCAATCATAAACTTTTACAAAAAACTTTTGTAATGCTCATAGTTGTTTATGGTACAGACCACCACTCCATCAAATTAATTTACCAAAATAGAATTGCCCAAACTTTGGCTGTTATATGCAACCACCAAAATCTTTAAAAATTAATTGTCCAACTCCAGCTACTGAAGGCAAGGATGCACTCATATTTTAGTATTTTGACTGTTCTTTAGAAGCTCTTAGAACTTACTTTAGATCACAAATATCTCAAGTATGATTGGCGAGTATATTCTGCTCATTCTACTAAATACTAGTTACTAGAAAGACTACAGCAGTGGTGCTTGGCCCAATGCTTACACATAGGCTGTTGACTAAAGCAGTGTTCCCCAACATTTTTAACATGGAGGAACTCTTGAAATAACTTTAAGGGTTTCAGGGAACCTCTTCTATATTTATTATATTAACCATGCACAGTATATTAGTGTGTCTTGAAAGTGTGTCTTAAAGTCTTGAAAGATCATTTTATCTTATTGTAATGGAGCAGAAGAGATGTGCAAATTAGTGAGGGGGCAATATGATGGAACGGTTGCATTGCCTATATTAAAAAACCACAAAAAAAAAACTGGTTATTTTTTTTGAAGGTCAATAAAGTTCTAGTTATTTATTGACCTTGAAGTTAGAACCAATTCAGTTTTTTGCCTAGATTACACTTTAAGGTCCGAAATACAAGTCACTTTGTACAGGGGACATTTATTTTTTGATGGATACAGGCTCTCATTTTTAGGTTGCACAATACTCTTTGAGAATTTAGACTTTGGTGCCCCCTCACCTTTGTATACACAATCCTTAAGCACAATGAACACCATTTACATTAACCAGTTTTAGTGTATTCATTTTTTAGTTTTTGTTACTGGAAATATTGGAAGAAACAGGCATTAGCTTCAACCTCACAGAGCAAACACTGACTGATGGCTAATAATAAAATTGGAAGAGATCCATCACTAAAGCTGCACTGCTCTACCTTCTACCAGCTAATGACCACCAACCTATTCATTGTAATGCTCTGGCACTTTACTCACTACCTCTCCATGCCTGCTATCCCTGGTCATAATTATGTATTTGTGATAAGGCCTCCCCACTAATACCCTAGCAATGGAGGCAAGTTTAGCACTCACCCCTGCAGGAGCAGCTGAATTCATCCACTCAAAACCTGCACACAGTAACAAATGTATTTGAAGGCAACAGGCCCTAAAAGGATGAATGGGTAATGTGCAGTGAATAAATATACTTCAAGGGATTGGCATCCAAAGGCAGTGGGACAGTTCCAAGCATAAAGTTCAGCTTTAGGGCCCTTGCTATATATTTATAAGGCAAAACAATCTTCCTTGCAGGGTTTGGTGTCTGCAAAGGAACAGTCTATAAACAAAATGTACAGCCTCATGGCAGGCTTCTAAACTAATGCTTCTCTTCCACAGAAAATCTAACTCCCAGCCTCTGATGCTTAGCACTAGGTGTGCTAAATAGACTTCTGGTCTTTAGGAAAATGTGGGACCCGGATTTAAGAATCTGCCCACTTTGTTCTTGCAGATTTTTTAAAAAACAGGTTCTCTGCAGGCAAATCATTGCTGGTTTAACCTTAGGTGTAGTATCTAAGATATCAAGATCCCATATAGAGTCCACCCAGCACTTTATTTAGTAACACCAGCGACCTTTTTGTTATATATATATATATATATATATATATATGCATATATACATATAACAAAGGTGTTTGCTACTCTTTAACAACAATACAAACAGCCATTAAAAGTAATAAAATGCAACAAATAAACCATAGATTACAAAAAAACCATAACAATCTATATTACAGCTAGATGTCTACACTCACTGGCCTGTGGTACTACAAGTCCAAGTGTGCCTTTTGGTGGGGCCCTGTCACTAACACTCCTAAAAGGGAGTATTTGAAATCCACAGGGAAATGGGTTACAATGATGGAGTTATATAACCCAACACAACCTCATTTCCTAGAGAAGAGATGTGTTCAGTGGTATATGGAGAAACAATTGTGCTACACTTGTAGTCCAGTAACATTAGAATTAATCAAATCTAAGATGTATTGCCACCAAATACTGCATGGGCCACCTAAAGACACCTCATTGTGGGAGGATAAGCCAGCAAGGTGTCACTTCTGTTCAGGCCTGCGGTATAATTACATGGGATGGTTGTGCCAGATGCACTATGAAGCCAATGATGTGCTTCATATGAAATTGTAGAATATATGAATATACATGAACATTTGTCTCCTGCTGTCTTTCACCAATATACTTTATTTATTATAATTGTAAAGTCTCCTAGAGAAATAAACTTGTTGCAACCTGTTGCAATGTTCTGTTTTTCTTTCCTAGAATTCAGGATGAAAACATGTTTTAAGCCTGCAAGCCCTTGCAGCTTGTTTAAGTAAAGTCATAAAAATAAACTCACGCTGTCCTGTGCCATGACTTTAAATTACATACAGTCCTGACACAAGAACAGCAAGAGGCCACTATAAAAGCAAACACATCATGGCGTATTGTGCAGCCATGTCACTGCTCTTCAATTTACTGATTGCTGGTTCAATGGGTTCCTTTGACTTTAATTCTATGTCACAACAGATGTGGCTAGCCATGATGGTTGAACAGCTTTATCCTCTTTCAGAGTATTCTTGTCCTGGAAAATAAGTTAGTTCTCACTGTTTTTCTGGGTCAGTAACATCCTTAGAACCGCCATGGCAGGCGGTAAAAACAGTGGACCGAGTAAGAATACAAAGATGGAAAGGAAGAACTAACTTCACAACTTGCATTCACAGACAATAACTGTGCCCTAGATTCTTTTGCACTAAATAGTTGATGTATTTAATGCTAAAGGAGGTAAGAAGGACATTTATGCATCAATAACTGGGACATATATATAGTAAAATCTAACAAGGACATATATATATATATATATATATATATATATATACATATAGAAAAATCCTATTTAGAACTATGTAGTAAAAGGAATCTTCCTGATTGGATACAAATCTGAATAGTTTGTCCTGGAAGGCACACCTATTAAATTGTGTTGGTAAATCTAAAGATTCCAGCTGTTACTGTGAATTTTTTTTTTGTTTCTTCTGTGTCCCTTTAGGGAGAAATCCCATTACTTCCTGTCCCAAAAACAAGAGCCTCTCTATAAATTGAGGTTGAAATCTCCTCTTATTGTCACAATGAAAGGTGTTTCTGCCAGAAGGTTTTCAGACACTTCCTCCAACTCTGGTGAAAAAAGTACAATTTTTATTCCCCATCACAATTTCTACCAATGAAAATGGTGATCAGAACAAATGAGGAGGGACAATTTCTTAAGCAAAGTTTAAAAAAAAAACAATAACTGTACCACACTATCACAAATTGACAAAAAATTGAAGTAGATTGGTTTTTGAACCCGACAGCACAGTTCTTGATGATGTCACTATGATGCACCATGATGCAATGATATGCTTCATAGTTACAATTTAAAATGATTATTATGCTCCAATCATGGGTACACTGCAAAAAAACTCTTCTATCCCCCAGGATGCTGAATGCTACTCCAGCTTGTACTCCTTATTCTGTCTGCTGACTCCTGAAGGGGAACATACACTTTCATCAGTGAAGCTGGGTGATCCAGCAAACCTGAATGGATTTCCTTAAACTCATTAGCTATTTGTTAGCAAATGTTTGCAATTCTGGACCAGATCTATTACAGGTTTGCTGGATCTCCCAGCTTCACAGATGAAAGTATGTCCTCTCCAGCGTTGGAGAGCTTTAATAAGTCAGGACCTTAGTAAGAACTTGAGAGAACCCAAAAGACTTATTTCTGGAACAGTTTTCATATGGACTTCCAGGGACCATCTCTTAAAAAATTCAAAGCCTTAAACAACACGGACATAGATATATTAGTCTTCTTTTACAGCTTAGGCTTTGTTTGGAAAGCTTACTATAGCAATAGCATTACTTTAAGAGTGAGAAAAGCTTGTTCTTTTTTTTTTTGTTAAAAGTACCACTTAGCAACCACATTTTTTTATGATCTAAAAAGATCTATTATGTTTCCTTTGGTTAAAATGCTTATCATAAGTTCAATGATACCTCCTCTATACACCAGAATTTTTCCAGAAATGTTAAGATCTGCTACCTATATTGTACGTAACATTGTAACAATGTATAATAAATAAATAATACAATTTTTTAGAGGTTTATATTTCCAACCAAAACTGAGGTACAAAAAGAAACAGAAGACCCAAGAACATAGATCTAATAGAAGGATATATACATACTGTGGGAGATTGGCTTAAATGCATTACCTGCAGAGAGGTCATTTAAATTTCAGGGCACTCTGCCCATGTTTATTGGTCAAACCAGCAACATAAAATAGACAAAATCCAGAGCTTTCCCTTGCAGGGGATCAAAATCATCATTGCATGAATGGAAAACACAAATTTTAGCTTCCTGGCTCTCTTTCACAAATGTTCTTCAGAGATTTTGGTCTGACTTCGGGAGGCCTCCTAGGCTCTTCCAGCATACAGGCTGCACGTAGTCTGCCCACCTGAGCCACCTGGCCTTAGGCTCCAACACCCTCTTGTCTCAAAGAAGGGTGTCTTTTTATAATCAGTGGCCAGGTGCGCAAGAGGCAATTTCTGTCCTAGACAGGGGATGGAATACCTAGTCCACTCATTCCTTACAGAACACTCTGAACTGGATCCCAAATAGTCTCAAATAAAATGCTCCAAATCTGTAGCAATACAGTTATGCATGGTGCCAAATATCCTCTGAATTTGGCGTCATATGTTTCTGTGTACTACAATATATATATATATATATATATATATATATATATATCACAACATGCATTCTTTGTGATGACTCTTCTCCCAGTGAACTATATCGTTGCATATATAAGGAAGATGATATTTATACAGATGGTATGTCATTGTACAACTCTTTTCCTGCTCTTTGAACTACCAATGACATCATGGAACATGGAAAACATCCTCCATAAACGTAATTCTTCCCTTAAGCACATCTAACTACTTCTTCCTCCCAGTCATTAATTTATAGAGACAGTTTTCCCTACTACAAACCTGATTTCAGATTGCAGCTAGTGCACAGGGTCCTGATATGAAGCCATATTTTGGGCTGATTTAAAAGAAATGACTTTTGGAAGAATGGCTAAAAAATACTTTTGTATATTTATGTTTTTGTGCTGGTTATTGATAAGTCAAGTACCCTGCATTGTTTTTTTTTACATCTCAGTTATGTATGCCACCCTCCCCTCCATTGACATTACGAGTGACAATGTTTTTTGGCAGTGACTGTGGTACAGAGATATCTCTGTCCTCATAACACCCTCAGTACTCTGAAATAAAGACCACAACTAATCGATAGTGAACATTTTGTGACAGACTGTAAACAACAAGGTATAAAGTATAACCCACAGGGGCCTGGTGGAGAATTTAAACCAGGACCTCTAATATTTGATACAAAGTGATTTATTGATTCATTCAGCCTTTGAGGTGTTTACTATTTACAAGCTCCAATAGCAGATTACAAAGCAGAACATCATTATAAAGAAAATACACCATTTAAAGGAAAGAAAATATCATGCTTGGGCCTACTCATCTCATGGGTCCTGAAGCAGTGATCACCATTGTAGTTCTTGTATTGGCAACATAAAAAGGTTCATAAGGTTTACAAAGCATATAATGCAATTTCACAATATAATCCTCATTTTATTATCCTATCTTGTGTTAACACAATATATATTGAGAACACATACACAGTCAGACTGACTTAATTTAAAGTTAAACTTAAAGTGTAGTAAACCTTCCGGTGACTGCAGGTATTGACAGCTAAATAGGATTTTTTCAAATTTGCCTTTTGCAAAACTTTACAGAATGAGCTTAACATTGGATAATACATTTATGTACCATGAACCTGAAGGTATTTAAAGGTAATATTCTGTGAAGATAAATTGCAAAATACCTTATGTACGTTAGGTAAAGGTTGTGTTGGCCAAGTGTCCTATTGCCCTAATTGACTGAAAAAAAAACAAAGTGAAAGGGGAATCATCTGAACTCTAATGCCTGCGATCTGATGCAGGAATTATATAAAATGATGGCAGAGCAACTGGGCAGCTGTAATACCAAATAACATTGGGTCTGTGGCTCCTTGGGGGAAGTTCTTATCTTTGTTACCTAATCTAATAACAGGATAGTTATGGTAACAGAACATTTCAAACCCACAGCTATAACTTGAAGAACTGCAAGTACGGTAGTTGATGATTTAGATTTTGTCCATAGAAGTGTAGCTTTTCCAACAGAAAGATCTGTATTTTTTTCTATCACAGTACGGTACACAGATAAGTGCATTCTTTCTATAAAAATATATGGTTCTATCATCACATTAGCAAGCCCTTCACTAAAAACTTTTCTATGAACAAGCAATTTTCCCTTTTGTAAGTGAAGCAACTATAACAGAGATTCTTTCCAATCATTTCTGATTTTGTCCGAGACTGACCACCTACCTTTTTCACATCAGGTACATTCAGGGTCTTCTTTGTGTGAGCCACCCATCCCACAATACCAATATCTAAAGGAAAAACCATTTCTCCTTCTGGAGACACCAAATTATCTTCAAATTTTGAGTTCTTGGTGACATTGAGGAGTCTAGAAGCCATCTCTGGTGTCCCGTTCCGAGATCTGTATATGAAAAAACTACAATAGCTAGCTTTAAGGACAAGTGCTAGCCTTTGGAGGACTAAATGGATGGCTTTTTCAATGTTACTGTAATCTTCTGTCTGCCTCAACACCTCCAACAAAATGTCGGCTTCTTCCAGTTTTGCCAGTTCTTGGAATGAAGCTCCATCTTTGATGTCCTCCGGTTTGTGGTTAAACAAAGATAACACAGCTTCACTTCTTAACCTCCTATCAAAGTATTCCTTGGCAAACTGATGATTATTTTCCAAGAATTTTTCCACATCTTCTTTTTTCAAATCCCCCATCTTCTTCTTGATAAATTCTCAACAAAGCATGACAGTTACAATTAGAATATTCAATTATCGGCCACAAACCTCAAAGCATATTGGTCATTCTGCCCACTATCTTCTATACATGGGTGCATGCTTTTTGAGAGCTTAAAAAAAACTGGCCAAGCCTCTTGAAGTCTGACAGAAGGCACTGGCTTAGTGTCTTCTTAGTGTGGGATTCTGAAGATGGCTAATTAAACAGATGTCAGAACACTAAACCTTTGGTGTGCTTTTAGCTCCTAAATCCCAGAACAATGATTTTAGACAGATCAATTTTTAGATCACAGTTCAACTCCTATGTAAGATTGCCATGTAAAACGTGCATCTTGTTTTCAGTCATTGTTTAATTCAAGAGTTAGGTAGGTGGGGTTCCACTGCTGACTTAGGTGTTTGTGAATGGAAGACGTAATCACATATTAGAAAGCCAAATCCTTTCACAGAAGGAGGTTAATTGATAATTAAGACCTACATTTTCCTTTGTACAAGACCATTGGTTTAACCACATCTACTACATGTGAATTCACAACTGTTCCTTTTACCAGGTCACTAAAACAGTTAGTGCAAGCTGTTGACAAGACACAAAATCAGCAATGTATATGTAAGATATAAAGTAATATACCTGTTCATGATGCAACATGTTTTGTTGTTTCTCAAAGGGAACCTTTCCTACCTGATCAGAATTTAAAGCCTCAATTCTTTTTATGGTCCTGTACACCTGCATGTTATGATTTGTGACATACTTGTCTGTCGGTGTTGCCCATCTAACACTGCTGGCAGAATTGAGTAACAACCATTTTCTCATCATATGTATCCTCAGGTATATTTAAAATGTAAAAGAACACAAGGAGTGCATAGGATCAGCCCGTTACTGACAGCTTATTTCTGACAGTCATTGACTTATACTGGTTGACTTTTAGACTATACAGTTATATCTAGACAATCTGCAAAATATTCATATTTTTCCTTTAACCTACTATTACGACTAGTACTTGTTTGATGCTAAATGGCCCACCAGTTTGTTTTTTATTCTAAAACCAAGGCTCATAAAGAACGCACAAAGTTTTACATTTGTACCATTTCAAGTGCCATTCAAACGTAAGATCCAAAAACTGTAAGGGAAAATGCTAACCACTCTGCCACCATGCTGCCCACTATATCACCATCCTTAGAGTGCTTTGATTAGAAACAACCACTGTGATGTGATGGACTTTGCGGTCAGGCATAAAACAGAGAGTACACCTAAACAACATAATTTATTTTTACATTTGTTATTATTTTGGCTTTTATTTAAATTTTTAGTATTGTAAATTTTGTACTCTGCTGACTTTGATGCCCTGCAGAATCCAAAAAATAGCTGTAAAGAGTGGCTACAATATTTATTTAAGAAAAAATGTTTATGATTTGAGCTAAATTAGTGGCTAAATTAGATGTTAGTGTAGGTTAAATTCAAAATCTAAATTTATCCATGGGAATGTAAACCCAATCAAATCTCAATGATTTTTGGACAATATTTTGCTTCCAAACAGCAAATAGAAAAAACAACAAAGTACAAAATGGCCAAACCTGTATATAGCTCTCCTTATATGATAATATATAGCAATTCTTGGGTGTACGTTTCCAGTGAACGATAACAGTACAACATACAAAGGCAGTTAGGCCATTGTGCATCTCCTAATTGGTGTCAACAGTGTGGATGAATACCCTTCTTACCCCCATAAAGACTTAATGAACTTGGTGTGAATGAACTCGAGTTGCCCTGACCTCATCCCTACGGAACAACTTTTGGATAAATTGGAACATCACTTGCAAGCCAAATCTTCTCATCCAGCGTCATAGCTCCACAAACGCTCTGGTAAATATATAGACATAGATTCCCACACGAACACATTTATAATTTTGTGGAAAGTCTTCCAGAATATTGGAAGCTGCTAAAGCCACGAGGGAGGAGGGTGCAAATTTATATATGAATGCCAAGGATTTTGGAAGAAGTGTCCAGCAAGCCCACAAAGTGAGATGTCCAGGTTTCTACAAACACTTATCTATATTGTTTATGTGTGTAGATAACCATTAACATAATATAATTAATAACAGACAGCAGCTCTAGTATTTCCAAATGACAAAAAGGTCCCCTCACTGTGTTTATTAATATGTTGACTATATGACAGAGATAAACATAGGTGTCCCCAAGTGTTCATGTTACCAAAAAAATAATTAGTAATGAGTATAATTAATAATGAGTAGTAAATCATTATAGCAATAGCTGGATGAAAAACTGAAACAATATTTAACTATAAGCCCTGTTTGCACTATTTAATTCTTATTTTGTGGTCTGCTACAAATATGGTGCTTGCTTGTTGACCTATTCCTAAAATGATTACATCCTTACAAATGAGCATGTACCATAATGTAGTGGGATAATACAAGGTCCACATCATACAAGGGCTAGTCATTTGTATGTGATACTGATGAGAGATGATCTTTGTATTCCCTCTGTGTACATTTTAACACACACCATTTTTTGGAAAATGTTTAACAAAAAGCAGATGAACGGCTTAGATCATGATGAAACAGAGAAGCAAATATTGACACTGAGGCACCATGAGGTGCCTGGGCCCTAAGGTAAACATTTTATGTTTCTTTTTTTTTTACATAGAAATCATGAAAGAGCTTTGATAACTAGACACAAAAGCTTTCTTACAGCACACCGAGATACAAAGCTTTAACAGTATGTTGTTTATATTCATAGCGGATTTGGACATTTGGAAATCGCCAAAATCATAGAAAAAATTAAATCAGAAGTAAAATAAAAAATAAAAAACCCACCTTTACTTCTGTAGATCCATTGATCTCTCCAGAAGTTTCCTAGATCAGCGGTCACCAACCGGAAAATTTTGGTGGTCCATTGCTCTGGCCGGCGCGTCCCCCCAGTGGGGTCTTTCTCCTGAGCCCTCTGGGGGGCGCACCGGCCAGAGCGGCGGAGCATGTCTCCTGTATGGATTGCAGGCTCAGGGCAGTGGGCAGGTTCTGGGCAGGTTCTGGCATCATGATGTCACTATGGGAGAAGTTCTTCCCTTTTGAGTGACACACGGCTCCCCGCGCATGCACAATCCAGAGCCTGTCAGTTTAGTGGTCTGTAGGTCCAAAAGGGTTGGCGACAACTGTTCTAGAACAATGCCCACATTGTCCTGGAATACACGTTCGTCCTGGCATGGAGGAAGTGCCGCCATCTTCTTTTTTTTTTCCCCTTCTGCCTACGTCAACAGATCTTGCACTGAACAGGCAAGATCGAGTGACGTAGCCTGCGTTAGATAGGAAAACAAATTCTACATTTAAGTACACTATGGTGACTGGGTTGATGGTAAAGTCTTTATAAAAGCATATCATTGTATCTGAAAGTGGATTGTGGATTTTGATAGTGGATTGTGAACCGTCTAAAGCAGTGTTTGTCAGGTAAAGTTACATGGGGTTACACGGCTCTCCAGACGTTTCAGGGAGTTCCTTGAGCAATGAGCAATTCTGTTGTGCAAACAAAAAAAGCCACCAGGACCAAGGAAAATACACTTTATGTGGCTGTCCTACTAAAAATCTCCTGGTGACTTTTTATTTGTTTTAAAAACTGTTATTATTGAAACATTTTAGGCATATACATTGTAACACATAGAGGAATATAAAAGAAGAAGGAAAAAAGTTACTTCTCAAGTTACAAAGAAAATCGTACAACATGTTCATGAAGTCAGAGCCAAACAAAAAATATAGTCCTTACCTATGGAGCCCATAGGTATGCAAGAAAACAGCTTTTAAATATGTCAACAGCGTGTGAGTATACAGACAAGAGAAGCAGGGCTGTTTGTCCCAATCAGAAATTGGGGAGAACCAGATAACAACATAATGTCACAAAACTACCTGGAGAAGTGAGAAAGAAATGACAGAAAGATACAGAACAAAGATAAAGAGGTACATATGGGGATAGGGTGGGCAAGTGGGAAGTAATGAGAGAAACATAAGGTAGAATGGGGACTGGGGGGAAAGGTAATATGTTCTCCACCAGGGCCCGCCCTTGATGGTCAGATCCTGAGAGTAAGCTGGTGGGCCAAAAAAATTAAACAACTTTCTACAACGAAGAGAGACTTTGAGCATGGTCCAAGTAATGGAATATTGTCCTTGAAGATCCGCTGCGCTTTGTATTTTATGTGATCTAATTCTTTTACCCATTACCCAGAATAACCCCCCCCCCAGACACCACTAGAAAACGATTATAGCCTTCTTGGCAGACCTCGCCGACCCAGGGATTATGGAAAGGAGTGTAATGGTCAGTGAATTAAATATAATTTCTACAAGTGAAGAGAGGAAAGAAATGACAGGCTTTTTGTCAGTATAGTGCAAAAACAATTATGGTTTATTAACACGTACTCTAAACCTAGGTACAACATAGACCTTCTATGCTAAAAACCTGGGTTATACATCATAGTACCTAACTTTCAAGTTACAAGTTCAATCTTGTATTAGTTGTAGACATAAAAAGCAATTGATTGTGGGTCTCATGCCCTGACGCGTTTTGCCAGTAAGGCTTCTTCAGGGGATTGGGGAGATCACAGAAATGGATAAATAATAACAATAGATAGTGCAATTAAAGTTAAAGAAAGAGGTACCAGGGGAATAACCACGCCACGCCAGGGGAATAGCCACAATTGGACTATGTTGAGATCCTTCATTCAGTGAAAGTTCTTTGGTGGCATGTATGTGTTATATGCAATGATTTTATACCAGCATAGAACTATCTGGTGAAAATCTTAACATGAAATGATGAAATATGGATAAAAGCTTCGGCTCTGTACAGAAAAACATTAATCACTTTAACAGGACTGTACATGAATTGAGCGTGTGTGCCCTCCTGAAGAGCTGGCCTCTAGCCAGACACCTCCAAACCACAGACGAATTTTCTAAAATCACAAATATCTTTTGGCAAATCCCTTACCTCTGGGAGTACACAGTGTCATATTTTCTTTCCTCATGAGATTGCTGTAGGGGGTTTTCACAGAGTGATGGGCTATGGGTTAAAGTGCACAGTTTGATGTTATGCAAGTTTGTTGAAGTGGGCCACTATCCAGTTGGGACTGGATATATTGGCAGCTGAAAACATAGTTTTTTTTTACATTTGTACTGAGTTACGAAACCTGCGAGGCTGTATATAAAGCTCTCAGACACAGCATTCCAGGGTTTCTTACATCTGGGAGCAGCTGGATTTTCTGTAAGACCATCTTCTTCTCTATTAACTACTCACTGGACCTACTTCAGCTACTGGCTCTTTTCACAATCATTGCTATCGGCCGTTGGGTTTTATAGATGATGCGCCATAAAATATTTACTGCACATTTTAATGCATAATATTAGAAAAAAACTTTTGTTAGTTATCTAATATAGTAGAACTTGTATTTATTGCTATTTGTAATATTTAGGACTTTGTTTTTTCATTGTTTCAATATTATGAAATAGATAACATTTTTATTGGCTATCACTAAAATAACGGTTCTGCTGCTGCTATTATTGCTTGGAATATCATAAGTAAAATATTTTTGGCATATGTAAATGTGGATAAAAGCATTTATTGGTATTGTTACATGTTAATATGGAGCTTGCCATAATATATATATATATATATATATATATATATAGCTAGCATGATCAGAGGTACAATATGTGGAACATTATAACATAATGACAATGACGATGTTGTAATGCATACCAAATATCCAATAGATATTCCTATTTGTTGTAATTTGTTATGGTGCTTTCCATATTAAGATTTTTTACAATGATGTATTTTAAAACTCAAACTTTTCTACAATGGCTTTTTCTTATATACTTTTTACCATTAATATTTTTTATTTTTAAATAATTTTTATACAAATTTTTTTTATTTTATTTTCAAATGGTTATGAGCATTAAATAAGTATTTTCTTTATTTGTTTTCTCAGTTTTCCTAGAGCTGGTCGTGCTCTAGAAGATGGAACTCAAAATCTTTGGGCTCCTTGTTGCCCTGTTCTGCTTTGGAAGATCTTCAGCAGACAGAGACTGCCGTGTGGGCAACTTTAAAGTGGTGGAAAATTTTGACAAACTGAGGGTAAGTCATCTTCTTTTAACTATACCTGTGATTTATTGTTTTTGGCGTTTCATTTATCTTATTGGCCTTTTCTAAACTAGAGGTCCCAGGCATGCAATCCAATTTTATCATCTAATGATCCAACTTTAAAAACATTGCTAAATATTTGCAGTATGTTATTGCACATTTAACTTCACTGTTCTTTAAACTACTTTATTAAATAAACTGCCAAGAATGTAGATAAACCAGGGTGGTAAATCATGCAAACCCACTGCAAACTGCAAATCAAAAATAATTAACAGAATCAATTTATAATTAAGCAGTTTTAACATGTGCTGCTGTCAATTATATAATCTGTTTTCCAATCAGAAAAGTGCTGGGTGCAGTTAGTGCACTGAAGCTTTTTACCTCCATGGAAATACAAGATTAGAGATAAAAATTAAACTTTAAATTAATCCATTTTTTTATTTTTGTATCTCATTGCTTGTTCGTGTTCATACTTGTTCATTAAAACAGCAATCAAGCAACACAACCGTTTGTACACAGAAAATAAATGATCTTTTATTACTATACCAAAATAACGTGATTGGCTGCTAGAAGCAGTTGAATATTACACATCAACACTCTTTGTATATAGATTTACACATCTTTCTAAAAATCAATGTCCATTGGTGGTCAGTAATTTTTTTTTTTTTTTTGTGTGTATATTATGTATATATATATATATATATATATATATATATATATATATATATATATATATATATATATATATTTGTTTTGTATTCTTTACATGATTATTTCACAAATTTATATAAATATATATATATATATATATATATATATATTTAAAAAAATAAAAACAGACATGCCAGTGTATAGTTTTTAAAAGTTACATGTTTATAAACTGATACTATATATTTTTGTTTACATATAATATGCTTTAATTTGCTAATATATATTTAAAATGTTTTTAAATATTCAAAATCCACAACAAGATTCAAAGGGCTCTAATTATAAAACAGGGAATGCTACATTCCCTCAAACATTTCCCAATGTCTGCATATAACAAGCTAGAGGTTAAAGAGGTATATCCCTCCTATAAACTATTCATCAGTGTAATCTGATCTTTCCTAAACTGATTATTTCCCATTTGAGTACACTTTCACTCACATATTCTTTTTATTAGAGATTGCCACGTACTGTCTGCAAAGTTGTAATATTCATATGCAGTATTTCATAGCAACCAGAATAAAAAGAAAAGCAAAAATCAACAGGAGAATATGGAGATCATCTGCAATTAGAAGTAGTTCAAAGGAACCAATCACATGTCATGTTTTATTTCCTAAGACTAAAACTAATTGGTTGTGATGGATTACCGCACTCAAAAATAAACCTATCTGAGAAAAGATCCAAAGCCACTTTCATGGGGAGAGGTCAAGCTGGTTCCAATCAATAACAATTGTTTTGCATCCTACCCCTTGTCCTCGGCTTCACCATGGAGCACCAAACCCAATCCAGCAAATGCCAGCACTCAAAACCATTTTATTATATTGTACGTAACATGATACAAGAAGATAAACTGAGATAATTATTGGCAAACCTATTTCATCCTAAATTTACTGTTTTTCAGTATTCTGGAACCTGGTACGCAGTAGCCAAGAAGGACCCAGATGGCCTTTTCCTTTATGATGATATCGTGGCCAACTTTAACGTTGGTGAGGATGGCAAAATGACAGCCACAGCCAGAGGAAGAGTCTTTTTATTGGGGTAAGATATGTTTCTTTTATCATAGCACACCAGCTAGCAGGTATTTCTCTTTTTTTTTTATTTTGTTCACTTCTTGTTCAAATTCTGTACACAAGGCACTGTTCAGTTCTAATAGAGAGGGGAAGATAAAAAGGAGGCACCCCGCTGAGTCCTACTATTCAGGAAAATACAGATGTTATCCCTGGTTGGTTATTTATTGGTCCTTCCTCAGGGACTGCTGTACAATTGCTAGAAGAGTGTAGGCAGAATGACCTATAACAAGACCTATAAGTTTTATTTAACTGTAGACCAGAAAATTTGGTCTCTTGCCAAGGCTGTGCTCAGGGGTGTGTAAAGTAAAACACCTTTTTATGGGTAAGACAGCTTGCATATATGTATTTCATCTTAAACAGTGTTTGTTTAGCATGAGTTAAGTTTATAGTTAGATAGTAAGTAAACATCAAGTCCATCAAGTTCAACCAAAATTGCAACCTCAAAGACCACCACAACCACAAAGAAAATGAATAAACATTCAGAAAACCTGTGTATTCTAAACAGAACCCTATACTCAACGTTATGTGCAAATCCAGAGGAAGGGGAAAAAAACTATAAAGCAGAAGTTTAATTTGCTCAGTTTTAATGTTGTAATCTGTGCTTTGTTTTTAGTACCATTGAAGTCTGTGCTGACATGGTGGGAATCTTCCAGGACACAGAAGAGCCTGGTAAATTCATTATGAAATACTATGGGCTGGCATCATACCTTGAAAAAGGAGGTAAGTAATATATAATCTGCACATTATTGGATAAGGTAATCAAAATGCATAAAAGCAATTATTATTTTTGTCTTTTTTTTATTACTATTATTAATATTATTATCATTATTCTTACTATTTTTATTATTATTTGGATCCTAGCCTTAAAACCCATTGATCCGCCATTTAGGGACTCAAATATTATCTTCCTATTGTCCTAGCATCCCAAAGCCCACATAAGTGTGATGGAGACTTATAGTCTAAATCTTTATTGAGCCCACATGTATTAATTTTCCAATACTCAATACCCAATCTTGCACTGTATAACTATATTCTAAAAAATGTAATAGATGTGCCAAAAAAAGTATATACTTTTTTTTTTATCACAAATGGATCAATAAATGCATCTACTTTTCAATATGGTGACATCCATGACAAAGTTTTACTTTGAAATACGTTCCAATAAATTGCTGACATGTCATTATATACAAAAACTATAGTTTTTTTTAAAAAACAGTTCCTTTAATATTACAAAGTGACTTATGGACGCCTGAGTGGTGCTATGAAGTCATCAGTATATTGCAGGCAACAGGGGAGAATTGCCTCAGTCTCCTCTCTCCCATAGATCAGATTGGAACATTGTAACTTTGTAAGAAATTAGAAGGTAGGAGGCAGCATCAGACGTTTGTGAACACTGTATCTACAAAATGATTTACTTGATTGTCTGTAATGTTATACTAATAAAAATCTTCCACTTATTGTGCAGTTGATAATCACTGGGTGGTAGACACGGATTACGATAACTACGCCATCGTCTACTCATGCCGCGAGATGGGTGATAATGGAGAGTGTTTAGATGATTACTCCTTTATCTTCTCCCGAGACCGTAATGGTCTTACTCCAGAGATACAGAGACTTGTCAGGAGAAGGCAGACGGAGTTGTGCTTGGACAGAAAATACAGAATTGTCCCACAAAATGGTAAGAATAATTTACAATTATTAAAAAATATCTGTCTTTTAGTCAGTTGATGTAAAATATGCATAAGACTATTTTATAATTACGATTTTTGTCCTGAAGATGGAGCTCTAGTCTACTTTTATTGTTGTCCAGGCTAATCAGAACTGATTTGCTGATAAAAAAACTTCCATGTCTTAATTTTTTGTTGGAAAATGCAGTTTTGCTAAAAGCCGAATTTGGTTGCTCTGGGACAATACAATTCTGTTTTCACACAGTGAAACTACAACCATTTGTCAGTAGCCCAGTATCAGACGCATACAAGCCAATCTATTTTCTGTGACTAATCTTCTAATCTTGTCTAATTACAGGTGCCTGCAATGTAGTTTTTTAACTTCACAATTACAAGAAAGAAGCAACCTGAAACACCTTATTTTATATCAATACAACTTTAATAGCCCTTGGATCTGTGGCACCAAATGGATCAATGATAGCACCAATGTACATATTTTATACAAAGTTTAATTGTATGATGTTTAAAGCACTTCAGAAAGCAATCTGATGGCACCTTTCATTATGTCAGTGATTTCTGTTTCCAGGAAATAAAACAATAAAAATATACATAAATATAAATATAAATCCATACATTGTATTTATTCTTTATAGTACCAATGTTTTTTTTTCCATACATACTTTAAATGACCTGAAATTGCAATCTTTTATTTGACTTTATATAATAAATGCTATAATACAGTTTATAGGTGAGACATTAAATAACAATTTACAGGCATTTTACAGAATTGTAGACAACTGCTAGTCTAACCAGCAAATATGACAGCTTTACCAAAATCAGAAAACTGATGACCTAACATTATCTGAGTTCTATGTGTTACATTAAGCCAGATTCCACCGAGCACCTTGCAAGTGTAATGGAGGTGATTGGGTTTTTTACTATCTTATCCTATCTTCTTGCTGTATTGCCAATCAGATTATATTAGGAAGCTAGCAGTGGGTGTGATGGAGATGATATATTCTGATAAATAAATAGGAAGGCAAATGGGGGTTTCCAGATTACTACGAGAAGAGAGAGAGCAGTGTACCATCCACAGATCCCTTAATATTGAAACATGCCATACATCATGATCTTCACAAGTTCCTGGTGTGATGGCCCTGACACACACCCAAAATCCCTCAATGCAAAGTGGATGTCTATGCATCAGCTGCTGTAACACTACTTTGTTCACTTCTAGGAGCTGGAAGTTATAGAGTACAACAATTAAACCATATACACATATATATATAAATATAGCTAATCTGATCCAGGATACAGGGGTTACCCCAGAAGTTCCACAGGCTATTGCAAATTGTATTTCTATTTGATGGTTCCTTCATTGTTCCAAAGCCAAAGCAATTTAGCAGAGCCATTGGCATGACACTGGAGATCTTTTTTTAAAGGTGGCATTCTGACGGACATTGAAGGGAATTATTCCAAGTGACCATAACCATAAAGGACATTTTTCTAAATGATCACCATGATAAGGGGCATTCTTCTAACTCCACTACCACTTTAATAGGCAAAATCTAACACTACTATAATGGGAATTCCAACAACTAACCACTACTACAGGTGTATATTTTCCAACTAAACATCACTGTAAGTAACATTCTTCCATATGAATACCACCATAAAGGGAATTCTTACAACTGACCATCATCATAAAGAGATCTCCTATAAATAGACCATTGTTTCTTAGTGAATTCATTTTAGCAAGGGTTCCTGTGGACCTGGAAATATTTGTCTCCTATGTTTGAAAAAAGATGCACTAGATTATGGAAGTGGAGCACTTTATTTTATATCCATGTAAGAAAATTGTAACAAGGAAAATCAGAGTTCTTTTGCAGAGCCTTCAATGACAAACATGTAGTATGATCTCTGGCAGTAGGTAACTAAATATAGGTCCTTCTGATACAGAGACCAGCAAAATGTAACAAAACGGCAGGGCCAAGAAAAAGCCTGCAAAATTAGTAAGAAGGATAAGTAGATGAATATAATTATAAAAACTAAAATATATACCAACTGTGATAAAGATGGGAAAAGGCAAATTTTAATTGCATTACACATTATAGAATAGAAATATTTTATTTGGTACATCTGTTCCAGTGTCAACTGCCTTAAATCAGATTTGTTCTTGGCACAATTTTTTGGTTGATGAGACCAAAGCTAGAAAATACCTGTAATATATAAGTGGAAACTCCGCTACAGCCACCAATAGTAATACTCACAAATCAGATGGTACAGATGAACCTACATCACTTGTAATTAAAATAGACAATATGCTGTAAGATAAAGTAAGGGTCAGTCAGACAATGTGAATACTGCAGATTCAAGTAAACCTTTACTTTGTCTGGTCAGGACCCCTGTTTAGGAGAGGAAACTGGGCAATGGCCTGGGGCCCCCACATTCCTCAAGGCCCCAGTTGACAGGGGTTGTTGGAATGTGGGGTAGTTGGGCCCTTACTCCATATTAGCCCAGGACCCTATTTTTTCTAGAAACCATCTGTTTCTGGTGAGTCAGTCAACCCATAGATGTTTATTGCCAGTAGTAATAAAGAACATTCATGGTATAGCACATCAAAACATGAAACGGAGCCTGTATACAACTGTTTAAACAAATATGACTGTCCCATGTGTTTAAATACTACAAATATAATTTAAGACCTGTTACCAATGTAAACAACTTGAAAGAAAAAACACAAACGTAAAATCAAGTATTATAAAAAAAAGCTTACATGCAGTGTTTCTCCTTTCTATAACTGATTTTTTTGTCTTGTAATGTGTCTTTGAACCTGCTCGAAAATGTGATTACTCCGGAAAGAGTCAATTCTCTAACAAAGCCCCTTACCTCCTTTCATGCCATAGTCCTCTCTTCTCCAAAGTACACAGGCATCCCCAAACCCCAATATAATCTTAGGATCTTTCTATTGGCTATGATAGGCAACCCCAGTGGCCAATAGGTATACTTTTAGTTCACTCCCAATGCGCTAAGCTCGATTGCATGTATGTATTAGGATGCCATAATACATAAAATAATGAAAATCATTGTAAAACTAGCAACAAAATACATTATTCAAAGCAAAAAATATGCCTGCTGGTGAGGTTCCATGTTGTTCTGTTGTGATCAATTTCATATCACAGTCAGCCAGGTGATAACTGTCACCTGAAATTACCATCCTACTATTTACTCTCTCCAGTACCATTTTGATTTTCATTTTTTTTGGTTGTAGTCTCTGTATCTGTGTTTTCCTCTGAGTTGCAGCAGAACACAATTTGCCACCATTTTTGCCGGCATAAGTTAATGTTGTACAAAATTGGGTTCACTATGGAGTTACAGAACGTGAATAAAAAAATCCAAAAGAAGCATGTAGGTGAAAGATTGAAGTCGTCATTAAGATTCTGAATAAGAATGAGTAGGACGATGATGAATGCAGGTGTCCACATCACAAAGAACGAAATCATCAAAATGAAAAGGGTCCGAAAAAGTTTGAAGTCACGCTGAGAAACTTGAATTTGGTGGTTTTCAGAATAAGCTGTACTGCTGATCATCCTCTGCCTCATGTCCTTTGTTATCTGTAAAAAGCAAAACGATTTGAACATTAAGCAAGCCTTCCATTAAACACAGAACCTCTGTTTTTCCGTTAGCCCTCCAGGGGCCTGGAATGAAGGCAGATCTTACATTTTTATTACATAATAAAAAAATCAAATATGCACCTTGACCCAAGCCTCCAATCCTTCCTGAAATGATGTAAGAGTGCTGTATTGCTCCATGTGGAATCAGCTCATTGCAGGTGTACATCTTTGCTTAATTTTAAATGCCCAGGAGGCAGAGGTGAGGCTTGCAGACATCAGAAGCCAGGATTGGGGTTAGTATTTCATTTTTTCAATTTTTTTTTGCAGCTACATTTGTTTGAGGGAGCGGTCAGGACTTCATTTGCATAGAAAGTCCACCCTACAACATGGGATGGATCCATTCTAAATGGATTTGTTGACATATTAACACAACAGTGTGTTATAGTTGGAAAGATCCCCTCCACTCTATACCTTTGTACCAAAACTTGAAATGGTAATTTGCTTCTACAGGACCTCTGTAAGGAGTAATTTAACGAATTAAACTGTAGGCAGTTCTATGCTATGTCACTAGGTAAAATCCAAAAACCAAAAAAAACAGGACTGGATGAAGATGTTGGGAAAGGAAGTTTACATGAGCTATACAAGAATAAAATATTTAGCAAAATCCTGACACAGGTAGAGGTCCTAAAACCTATGATTAGCCTATCCTAGTTTTTAAATACAAAAATGATGGGAACATCCAGTCCATATACTTAGATATTCATCAATGTTATAGCAATTTAATCTTTATGTTGAAACAGTCATACACTGTCAAAATTCCATCCAGGTATCAAAAGAGAATTCCATAGGCTGACACTCAAATCTCCTAAAGCAGGAAGGAATATGAATGACATGTTGTATGTAAATACCTTATAAATCTTTGTATAGCTGACAACAATGCTCAAGCCGGGGATCAGAAAATCCAGAAGAATAAATGAGATGTCCCATGAGATTTCTTCTGCAACGGTAGGCCAGATTAGCGTACAGATCATTAACTCCTAGTTGGTAGAAACCAATAAATTACAAAAATTTTAAAATTATTAAAACAAAATAAAAATGAAAAACAAATTATGAAATCTTTAAAATTGAAGCATTACAGGAGATGTGTTCTATTAATAAAGATGACCAGGTGACCTCTATCTAATCCAGAGAAAGCTTAGAAGAGTCACATTATCAATACATTCTCACTTCTTTTCAATACCAGAGTGGAGTTTCCTGGTAAAGGGAAGCATGTGAGAATGTTAAAGTGCTAAATGCAGCCTAAACACAACTGGACACGTGGCATCATGACTGCATCAAGCAGTGATATTATCCACCCAGTTATCCTCTGATACCATTTCACACCAAACTTTGTCCATAGTAGACACCTGTAACAGGTAAGGGGTGAGAGACAATGGAAAGGTGAGTATATCTTGCTTTGAATGGGAAAGGTAACTCAGTCTCTTTAATGCACCAGACTGGCCAAGACCTGAGAAGGGTGAGCAGTCACCCCTGGTATCACTTTCATAAATAAAGGGTATATTCCTGTAAGGTATAGAACATTCCTGCAAACACCTAACAATAAATGTACCTTTTTGTTATAGAGTAATATATACCTCTAAAAAAGTAAAGGCAAAAGTCCACGGTGTCAAAGGTAGAACAGGGTTTTTATTTGCATTTGGTATTCATTTTCATTTGTCCTTTAATTGTCCTTTGGCATCCTTTATCTCATTTCCCCCATTTAATGTACAGTGCTGCATAGTATGTTGACGCTATATAAATCAATTTAATCAATGAATTATTTAATATTAATATACATTTTCACCAGAGTGAAAATAGCACAGGTTGCCACCCACATACTGAATTCTAAACATACAGCTAAGTAGACAGTAAAAAAACATATACATGGACTATCAAATACATTATAGTCACACAGAATTGTAATAAATTCCCCAGTAAGAAAGGTTGGTGACTATGCTCTGCTAAAGTTAAGCTCTATAGCTTGGTCACCAAGTAGACCTCATTCTGTGACTGGACAAGGAAGGAGAAACAGCAAACTAGTAATGTAATCAATCTACTCCTCTTGTAGGTGTTTGTATTGAAGATTGGCAAAACAAAGTGTGGCTTTTCTGATTCTAGTCTGATTGCTTGTATGCATTGTGAGGATTATCACCAAATGGCAGGCTGGCAACGAGGTGACAATGTCTCTTTATGGTTTTTGCCCATAAATTTTATCAGGAAAAAAAGGCACACAATCAAAAACAGTCTTCCCTTGCCGGGGTAGTGTGAGCAAAATACAAAAATAAAAACAAAAGAATAGCCTCCTGGCTAGCAAAACCAATCTTTGAAGCTGGCCTCCAAACCAGCGCTTCTCCTTTTAAAGGTACAAAACCCAGAGCAAACTTGTTCACACAGTCATAGCCACTGCTCCTTAGCACCGGGTGTGCTAGATAGGCTTGTGGGCATCAGAAGAACATGGGGCCTGGAATTGGGAATTTGCCCCACCATACTTGCAGATTCCCAGTAAAACCAGCCCCAGAACAGAAATTTAAAGAATGAGCAGGGAGACCTAGAGGACCTGCTGGTTTCACCAGTAGCCATATCTGAGATGCTGTGATCCCACATATCGCTCATCCAACACTTTGCCTAGTAACACAAGCGACCTCTTTGTACCTGTATGACTGCATATATATATATATACCGGAGGGTATTGGCAACACAAATTTAGGTAATCATGCTAGCTCTATCTGAAAACACATTTAATGATTTATTTCTCGGATAAATACCTATCTGATATACAGTATCTATCTAGAGTTTCATTTAAACCACCTAAAAAATTGAAGCAGCATATCTCAGTGAACTGGACCTTAAAGGGAAGCTGTGCAGTTATTCCTTCACAAATGTGGCCACATGCCGGCCAATGCAAGCAATGTATGGGCAGAAGGAGTCATAAAGCCGTTGGGGGTGTTTGATGAAGGAGCTTCCATTGAATGAATATTGGCAGTTGGTAAGTACCTAAAATTGCATGAGAACGACTAACAAACCACCCAGGAATAGCCAGTCAGAGCAAGTCCTAAGACCAGTTTATATGCAGAAAGTATATACCATAGTTTAATTGTTATGTGCTACAAGGAAAGCTAGAAAAGGAGTGAGCCACCATAGAAGTTATCAAAACTTGTTGTATTGTTCTAAATAATATTCTTCACCACCATCTGGGAAACAGAAACTTGAAGAGTGTTTGATATTTTGCAATAATATTTATTTCGCATATCTCTCCAGAAGCGATCATTGTGGTCTGGAAAACTAGAAAAGAAGCCTGTCAAGCGTGATAATGAGTTTACAGGAATGAAAAGTAACTGAATAGCAGGGTGATTGCTAGGTGCCATACTGGTATTCATGTGTGTTGTGGTTACAGAGATGTTTGCCCACAGCTAAAACTTTGTTTTGGAAGTCATTTGACCAGCAATGCCCTCGGTGCCCTAATAACAAACATAACCAAAATAGCAAATATTCACCTGACTCATTCTGAATCTGTCTGGTTCACTTCACCATTACTAATAAAAACATTAGTTCCCTTTCCTCATTTTTTTCAATATTCCATAGACAGGTTTTTACAATAGCTTAAAATGTAATCTTCTAAAATGCATATGAAGAAGTATGAAGGTTCTGTTTTAGTCAGTTTTTAGCTGAAACCAGCTGACAACAGAGGGTGTATAATAAAGAGACCCTGTTACGATTCCCTACGCAGGGGATAAAACAGAACTCATCATCTCCCCCCCTCAAATTCCAAATCTCCCCCTGACTGTTAACAACACTGTTATTCGCCCCTCCCCTCAGGCACGTTGTCTGGGTGTCAACTTTGACTCTGCCCTCCCATTTATCCCCCATATTCAGAACATTTCCAGGTCCTGTCACTTTCACCTACGCAACATCATCAAAATCCACCCCTACCTGTCCCCTGAGACCACCAAACTCCTTGTACATGCTTTTATCATCTCTCGTCTGGACTACTGTAACATCCTTCTCGCTGGTATTCCACTAACATGACTCTCTCCTCTATAATCTATTATGAATGCTGCAGCCAGACTCATCCATCCTTCCCTCCGCTCCTCTTCCGCTGCATCTCTTTCTAGTTCTCTTTATTGGCTTCCCTTTCACCTTAGAATCAAATTTATCTACTGTGCTTTGCCTTCAAATCCCTCCACAGTTGTTCCTTTCTGACTTGGTAAAAAAAATACTCCCCCAGCTGCTCTTTCTGACTTCCTCACTCATAACCTCATCACACGCACGGCTCCAAGACTTTTCTAGAGCTGCCCTGACTCTCTGGAATGGTCTCCTTTGTCCTATTTGGCTTGCTCCTACTTTCTGCTCAATTAAAAGAGCACTCAAAACACATTTTTTCCTACCCATCTTCTTCTTTCTTTTGAAACCATCACTACTTCCCACCTCTACATATCTCCCATCCTATTGTGTGTAAATTCCCCCACCTCCTAGATTGTAAGCTCTTCGAGGCAGTGTCCTCTCCTTCTGTGTCACTGTCTGTATTCGTCTGTCATTTGCAACCCCTATTTAATGTACAGCGCTGCGTAATATGTTGGCCCTATATAAATCCTGTTTATTATTATTATTAATAATATTAATAATATTTAATAATAATAATGTAGGAAGATAAAAACACACTATATGGCTAGAAGTGTAAGGATAACTGACCATCATGCTTACAATATGGTCAAAGTATGTAAATGTCCCTTCTTGTTAATGAGTTCAGTGGTTTGCAGTAAATTAATGATTATGCTACACTCTACAAGGACATTTTAGGCAGTTGTGCACTTTTAGTCTCATGATAATTTTTTTTAACAAAGCATTTCTAAACACCTTTGGTTTGCACTAAAGCAGATTTTGAACCATGTCTTCCTATCTAACATTACTACCTGACCTGGGGAGGTTCAATGCCTATGGTTTTGGAATGGGACGTCCAGCAAGCTCATATTGGTAGGATGGTCACGTGCCTACAAACTCAGGACATATAGTCTACCAGGTAAAGTACTCACTAATAATGTCTCACTAATAGTTTCTTTGAGAACTTTGTTTGCCCCCTGTGCTATAAATAGATTTTTTTTTAACAGCCTTGGACATGTTTTAAAATATTGGAGGTTGTGTGTGCCATGGAGATCGAGCTGTTCTCCTTTCCTATCCTTGATATGGTTCGAACAGTGGTCATGGAAGCCTCATATGATTAATACAACAACAAGAGAGTTTATCTTAGGTTGTAAAAAATAACATATGATTTAATATTAGTTTGTTTTATTTATTCTTTTTAGTAAAGCAGCAATTATAGTGCAATAAACCAAAATGAAATCCGGCATGTGACATGCTTGCCCTATTTCTGGCATAAAATTAGTTTCAGAGTGCATGATGTATGAACAGGAATCAGGATAGAAAGGGAAAAGTAATCTTTCACTAAGTACATCAGTAGATCCATTTTATGTCTTCATCTTTTTAATCCCTATACAATTCCAGGTAATAATTGAGCATACGGCTTGTTTACAAATGCACTTAAGCTGAGACATAGGCTGGAGGTGGAGAGAGGTCAATCCATAACACACGATAGGAAAGAGGAAGCATAAATGGGAAACATGAGTTTTAAAGAGATGAAAAACTTTACTTAAAGTAGAACTTCGGATAGGGTAGTAGTGCCACAGAGCTGATTTTCACCAGTCAGCCAGCCATGCCATCACCAACATCATCATATACAATGCAGTAGCAGAGGTCCTGTATTGTGCTTAAAGATATCAAGTGGCCTCTAGTTTACATTCTTGCTTGACTAAACAAGCATTTTACCTTTATTACTGGGAGAGGGAGCCATAAATGTATTTTATTTAATGGCCATTTAAATGTATATAGGTAAAGTTCGCAATAAAAAGTTGATCAATTCTTTTTTTAGTTTTTAGAGGGTGTTTTTTTTTTAGGTCTGAGCCTGCGATGGGAGAGTGGGCAGGTTGTGTCCAGAGATACAACCTGCCCACCACCTGAGCCTGAGATCCGTACAGGGGACATGGTCTTCGGCTCTGACCGCTGCTTCCTCCCAAGTAGGGTCCTTCTCATGACCCCACTCAGGAGTGCACTGGCCGGACCACCAAAATTTTCTCTACCGGTTGACAACCGCTCATTTAAAGTACTTTAGTTGATTTCATTAAGGGACATGTCTATGATAGCTTAAATGTATATTTCACCTATGAATGAACCTATCACCTTAAAAAACCACCATGAGCAGTGTTAGACCTGCTAGACTATCATAAGGGAGGATGTCATTCTCAATGACAACGGAAAAAAGTATCAAAGAAGTACAGGCAATGTGAAAAGGAGGTCATTGAAGGCACATTGGAGACATTGTCACTATGCTTTTCATGGGTAAAATAGCGCCATGAAAACATTAGTGGCCAAATAGTGTACTGCAGTCCCTGTATTGAAAATGCCATCTGAAATTCATGCGGGGAAACTGATGGAACCGGATTACCGATGGCTGGATTTTCGATTGTCAACCTGTGTTTTAAATGCCTATTTGAAGTTTTTTTCTATCTCTACTCATCATATTCCCTTTATGTAGTTGCCCTAGGAGAAAATGTTGCTGGGAGTGAGAGCTATATGTTGTGCTGAGGCTCCTCAGACCATTTTCATGAGTACACAAGAAAGGCATTTACAGGTAAACAGCACAAAATATATCCTTTAGGAAGATTTTTTTTGTTTAAATGGATGATCTGGAGTGAGGATATCTTTAAATAATAAAAATAAAATATATTGAAATACAACATGTGTGCTGTTATTGACTGGAACTACACCCTTTCCATTTTTTAATGCCCATTTCAGGTAAAGTAACAGTTTGTGTAAGTAGGCAAATGTTTATTTTCCATTTTATGGTCCTTTTCCCATGCAAGTGACCTTTCAATTGATTTATACAGAAGATGTTATCACTCTGGTTAGGAGGGAACTGATTAAGAGACGTAAATGGTTAGAGCACAGTATATCCTTGTATATTGGTGTTACCGGACATTGTGAAATGCAGAAAGCTCTGTGACAAAAGTGTACAATAAATGAGCCCAAAACCAACACATTTTGTATGAGTCATGCTAATCTTGCAGACCAGTAAATGGATTTATGTGTGGTATGTACTGGGAGGGCAACTGCCTTGAGAGCAAACAGACCTGAAAAGGAGAACCCCAAGTTGTGTGTGACTTGGCACAATCAGTGGTATTTTAGTGCTTACTCCTATCAGTGTGTGTGTCTTGTTTCCTGATTGTTTGCATGCACATCCAAGTTATATCATGTGTTCATAGGTTTAACCCTTACGGTATTATTGTTGATGGAGAAAAAGTTATGGATAAAAGTTTAGAGATGTTTCATTGTTAGATTGAGTCAATTAATCTTGTATCTCCTGTTGAGCAGTGAGATCTTCCTGTTATGGTTCTCCTGTTCAACTTATGAATCTTTATACCAAGCAAGTCTTAGCACGTAGAGAGCAATAGGAAAAAAGCTCATATGGGTAGCAATGTGGCATTGGCAGATAATATAATTGGGGTTTGACTGGGAATAAACCTAAAGCAGCCAATACAGTGAGTAATTTAAGTGTAATCCAAGTGAGTCCAAAACAATGGAGCCGGTCATATTTCAGTTAAGGATTATTCATCTGGCACCAAACTAGAAAGAGATTTCGGGTAGGAATAATTATAGGACCAAATCGCCTTTATAGATGCCTTTTAGACATCCACCAATCCCAATGCTGCTAAATATTTACCTGAATTCCAACTATTAGATATTAGATCTAACTATTAAATTAGATCTTTACTGTGCTTCTCTCTAACACAAAGCAGTTCCCTTTAGAACAGCCCTGACCAGGCGCACCACTATCCATTTATGTACTTTTGTTACATAGTGTCTTGAAAAGTGTTAGGAACTGGTTGGTCTATACAACTCTGAGAAAATTATTTGGAAAGTGATCCAGTCAAGCAGAGTTCAGGTAACAATTAGCAAACATCAAGAACAGCTTAAGTTGAGGACTTTGTGGAGCAAAAGCTTTTCATTCAGAATCACTTATTGGAGCACCACTACAAGGGCCAATGTCTCATGAAAAGGGTTGTGTCATATTAATGGTAAATCCTACTCTTCTCCTAGAAAAGATAGCCATACATTACCAATATTTTACTAAATGTTTGCTTTGATTCATACAAATATGTGGTCACTGTTGGATGGGTCTCTATTTAACCATTTTTAATGTGATTTCAGCTATCTTTGTGTTTATATATTTTACTCAGCCCTAGAACAAGGGGAAGAACTGGAAGATACCTTTGCCAACCCACTAAATAACATTTTCTTAAAGCAAAAGTTAACCTTAAATGAATGACTGCTGGAAGTTTTGGTCTTGGTACCCATCACTTTCACATACAGAAATGCACAACAATTATTCTGGTTATCCCACAACTGGCCTAAAGATGCCTGAAGATACCTGAATTCAAAATATATACATTTTTTAATATTTAGGTATATTTAGGGATGAATACTAAAATGAGAAGCGGTAATTAAAGTGAGATAGACTTTATGTTATGAAAAAAAGCTTATCACAACATTCACCACAAAATATTTCAAAATTAGCCCACTTCTACAGAGACTGAAATATGTTATATGTATGCATCTTTGTTGTGTTTTATTTGTGGCAGCTGGTATGCAAAAAGAGACAAAGTTACATTGTAGGTCAGGTTGAAGAAGGACATAAGTCCCTCAAGTTGACAGTTGGAGTTATTTTTTAGGAATGGTACACACTTGTGCCTGCTTGAAGGCCATGAATAAACTTTATATATAAATTTTTAGGTTCGTTTCTGTGAAATGTTTAATTTTGCTTGCTGCTGGCAGTTTAATGACCTATAATTCACACTAATTCAGGCCACATTGCTTTGTATTATGTCTTAATTGTGGGTTGCTACACAAAGTTTTCTGTATCGTGACTGCATTATGCTCCTACAGTGCAAGATTAGTCATGAGACAATCCTATAAAATTGACTGAGGTAATGGATGATCACACTGTAACTAAAAGAGAAAGAAGACGATGTAGTTAACTGCCAGAATTATCAATGGTCTTATTGAAAGGTGTTCATCTTAACTTTAGGAAGAATTAAAAAAATAGTCCATTACATATAGAGTTAAATCTGTCACGGTTATAATGGTTACCAATGGGACAGAAAGAGATAGAATACCCAAAATACTATTGTTGTGGTAGCAGTAAAATTGTTCAATAAGGAAAGTGCTTCTCCTAGCAGCTGTAAAAGTTGCCATTCTCCATTATTTTGGGTAGATTTCTTCTCCCTTCCTGTCTTGGCAAAAATTAAAGTCAAATCTCTACAATGGGAACGCCAAACTCTAAAGGAAAATCCAACCCATTCCAGTCTAGCCTAAACAAAAATATTTTGAACATTGTTCTGCTTTAAAAAATGTTCTGATATAACAGGATAAAAGGTTACACGTTTTTTTTTTTCTGTTTAAACTACTACAATGTTAATTGTTTCACATGCATTTCCTTGTTTTGTACCATTGCCTGGTAGATTTGGTTCTTTCAGATATAAGATCTATTTCCACTTTAACTTCTTTGAAACATATGGCCCAACATTCTTATCAAGCACACTTTGCTATGTTGCCTAACTCATAGTTGACTTGATAACTGCTGCAAGCTGTCCAGAACCTGAAGAAGCAAGACAACCCAAACCATATTTCCATCATCATGCTTCAAAGATGGTATAGGATTCTCACAAAACACTTTTTTTTGCTGTACGCCAATGAAGTCAGCTGTTGCAGTGAATAAACAGCTCTATCTTTAAATCATTAGTACACAATATATTGTTTCAAAGGTTCTGCTATTTGCCTATATAATCCATGGCAAACCTCTGCTCCAACGTTCGTTTTGGACAGCAAAGACATTTTCCTGGCTAACCTCCCATGTCGGTATAACTGGTACAATCTCTTTCTAACAGTATATGCATGATACCAACTGTTAAGAGTTACCTGCAGATCCTATGATATCATTGTGGCAGATTTAGAACTTATTTTACCATTACACAGACTTAGCTGGGCTGTCTATTCCTATATAAATTACTTACCATAATGGTCACTTTATTTTGATTATATTTTTTTGATGGAGTTCTAACTATCTGGTGATCTTTTTATTTGTTTTACTAGACTCATATGTATTTACAACCATGTTTTTAGAGTCTTGGATAGCTTTTGATCCTGCATCAGTAACAAAAAGGAACAACAGACCTTCCATACTTAAGGTTTAAATGACTAACAAGACTAGCAACAAAATTGTTTTGCATGTGTTAACCCCTAGCTAGCTCTAGCTGAATGCTAACCCTAGAGGAGCTGAAGTGATGCTAGGTAAGTTCTTTTTATTGGCATCTATTCTGGAGCAGCTGATTCTATTTCCATGGGTTTGATGGTAAATGTACTTATTTACGCTGGGAAATCTGCATTTTTATTAATTTAGGTTGTCAATGTAATGTTTTATTTGTTGATTTATTATACCTTGATTCAGAGGCACTGTAGGAATAAAAATCCAATGTTTGCTTGTTCAAATATGGTTAAAAAAAACTAAGTTTCAATGACATGTATTTATTTTTTCTCAAAACTGTATATAATACAACCTAAAAGGGTGGGTAATTTTTATATGTCAAAACACAAAAGATAAAAATTGACCTACCTTGCCATTGACTGTTTCTTTAATCACTTTGAAGAATAAGCACAGGGGTAAGGCTGTCATGGCGGAGAACACCCAGATTATCAACAGTCCCAACACTACTACCTTCACATTACATGTGGTTGTCTGTGTTACCTTCATGATACAAATCATCCTCTCCAGACTAACAGCAGACAAGGAGATCAGGATGACACAGCCGCTAAGGCAGATGATATAGAAAAGCATGTGGCACACAAAATCACCTAGGATCCAATTTTCCATCCAGCGGACAACCAGGATAAAAGGAATCATGCTGATGAAAAGTAAATCGGAGAAGAAAAGGTTCAAGACAAAACAATTGGAGGTGACCAGTCTCTTCTTTCGAATCAGCAACACTATTGCACAGACATTTGCGAGGCAGGAAAATATAAAGACCAAAGTCATGAAAATGGTCTCCACCACTTTCACCCCCAATGGTTTGTTAAATTCAGAGAAGAAAGTAAAGTGGGTATGGTTACCATTTTTGTACGAAATGAACAGCTGCTCCATTGTCTTCCTAAAAATCCATTATAAAAAATCTAACATGGAGACTAGGTTTGTCCAAATGGCAGAACAAGTCAAGAGAGTTGATCAGAATCCACAAAGATCCATCAAAAGCCAACAGCAGCAGCAGCAGCATAGAAAGCCATCCACTTACTGATATGAAACAAGGAAGTCACACAGCATTCTTGTAAATATCCACCCATCCAAAACAAAGACGAGGTGTTGCGTTTTATGATCTGTCCACTTCCACTACTAAATAATAGCAATGTTTAATTTACTTACACAATCAGCAATATTTGCTGACTGCAAATAAAGCATTCTTATAAACTGCCTTGAATTTCTGTAATAAAACTACTCAAGATGAAGTGATACTGTATTTCCTATACTGATCTTGTGCTAGTTCCTGATAAATGCTAAGGGAAAAAAAGATAACATCTTTGTACATGTAATGTGGTATCACAATGTTCCATTCATGTAAAAAAAAAGGCAACATAAATTTTGCAGATGAAAAGTCATTTTTAGTAACTACCTGTAAAATGTTGTGTGAGCAGTTCAAGCTTTGATGGGAGAATACTAATAGAATAATGGATATGATCTGGTTACATGCAACATATTTTTTTCTCTTTTTTAATTATATGTGCAAAAAATGTCAAGTTTTATTATCTAAAGAAGCAATACAAAGATACATCAATATACAATATCATAGATAAAACAGACATGGTTTACATAAACAGTTATCAGTGAAGTCTGATCCAGCAAAAATGAAGAACAGCAATTAGGGGGCAGAGAGAAGCTCCAATATTGAAGGTCAGCAAGTCCAACATGAGAAGGAAGAACAAAAAAAGGAAGAACATTGCTCTTCCCAATTTGCAAGGGTGCTCCAACCCCAAAGGAAACTGTGGATTTCCATTCCAAGGAAAAAAAAAGGTGTGGGATGGGGGGAGATTTTGAAAGATTGAGTTAGCTGTAAAAGTAGGATGAGAACAAACCTTCATTGATTTGGCCTCCAGCCACCAAGGTAATGCATGTAAGGAAATATTAAAAAATGTTTGTTCTATTCCCACAGTGAAATATTATAAAATGTTTGTTCTATTCCCACAGTGAAGTTAGGAGGATTAGCACATTGGAGGACACCATGGGGCTTTGCTTGTCTGTTTATTGTCTGAGGGACAAGCATAACTCAAATAGCTTCAATTCAGCATAAAAAAGTAGCTTAATCCAGCAAAACAAAATTAGGCTTTCTACAGCAAACACCTCCCAGGATTGGACCTGATACTTACAAGTATCAAGTGTTGCAGTCTCAAAAAGTCTTTATGTCCAAAACAGCATGGAGCTGCGCAGTCCGTCCTGCTTCTTTCAGCTTTCTGTCTGCATTCACACTGAGACTCACTCTGCCCACGTACTCCCTGACAGCCCCAGACATACCTGTCAGGTAAGTTGGAAATCCTTGGCTGTACTGCAGTGGGATAGCAAGGCCCACCCAGATCCTTCCCTCCTACTCAAGAGTCCAGGCCCTGTTATAACTATAATAAATGGCCACAGCAGGTCACCAAACCTAATTCCAAGACTATTTTGCAGTACAAAACCTCTTTTCAGAGGGACCAGGACCTAAAGAAGGGAGAAATATGTCTATAATCAAGGAACCAGCCCTAGCGTCCTGTACACCAGTGGTCCACAACTTTTTGAGGCTTGTGGACCACAAAATGCACAGACTCCGCACCGCGCATGCACAGCGAGTCGTATGTCACTCAGAGGGGAAGAAACTTCCCCCCATAGTGACATTATACCAGAACCAGCCCACTCTCCCCTCACAGGTCTAAAATCTGTGATAGGAGAGTGGGCAGGTTGTGTCCAGAGACAAAACCTGCCCACTGCTCTGAGCCCGCGATGTCTCCGGAGACGAGGTCCGCAGCTCTGGCCGGTGCACCCCCCAAGCAGGGTCCTTTTCCTGACCCCGCTGCTGGGTGCACCGGCCAGAGCCGCAGCCAAGCCTGTCAGACGGTAGGGTTGGGGACACCTGCTGTACACCACCTACTGCTTCTAATTTAATTCTAAGTGGAACAAATCCACGATCCTGCAAAGATTGATAGCAAGATAACATTTGTGTAAATCTGGAACATCAAAACATTGCCCAGCGTATAATCTTGAATTATATGTGTGAGAAGTGGGACATCATACTTAGTGGTCTCTTTTTTTAGCAATGAATCAGACATTCATTGAAACATTCCTTGGTGGAGAAATAATTACTGTCATTGAAACACAGGGACATGGAAGATTCTCCAGAGAATGTTTTGGTGAATGTCAGATTCACTGCTTTATAAATAGACCTCTTACAACGATATACATCGTTTAACATAGCAATTTAAGAGCACAAGACATTTTTTTTTTTATAAAGGAGTTAGAATTAATGATGCGGGAACTATAGGTGAGGGAAAATCCAAAGTTTGCCGTTGTCACTAGTACAGTAGCACATGTTCCAGTGATGACTATCGAAGAGGGAATTTCCCTAATTTTGGAGATAAAATCTTTTACTTCCTGTTGTGAAAAGGGAGTGAAAAGATGTCTATCGTACTCCACAACAGAAAAAAACATCCCACAAGGTAAACAGTTTTTAACTCTGTCCATAATTTGCAACAATGTGGACTAAGTTTTAGTTTAAAAATACTGTCGTGCGGGGCGTGGCCGACTGATGGCGGAGGAAGACGCGTTGTAGCCTAGCTCCGCGATCTGTAAGGGGACACAGCCGTTTCTGCAGCGCTGCAGCGCCTATTAACCAGCCTCCATGGGTCCCAAACTCAAGGGGAACCAGAAGGGACGATCCGGTGAGGAAACACCGGCACCTAAGGTTGTCCCCGCGATCTTCCAGTCCGGTTTTAAGGCCGCGGCCGACCAGGCCTCAATTTAATGCAGGATCCGGACCAGGTCCGCGGTATGACGCGGACCGGCGTCCTCCTAAGCTTGCAGCACCAGCCATGGAACCTGCAGTCACCCATCCAGCCCACACAGAAGAAGCCTCTACAGAGCAGGTATTTGACTCCCCTGCTTTTACCCAATCGAGCTCCAGTGCTTTATCCTGCCCTGATGATTGTTCTAGGCCCCTATTCACCCAGGAGAGGGATGATGATACTTGGGACTGGAAGGCCCACCTCAGAGCACTACCTACCCGCTCTGACTTAGATCATAGTATTGGGAGATTGGAAGCGAGTTGTAAAACGGAGTTTCATCATATTCAACAATCCCTACAACAGGTATCTAATGCTACCACTGTACTCCAGAATACTTGTTCAGAACTCTCTTCGCGCACGACTACGCACAACGCCATTTTAGAGCGCCAAGCGGCACAAATTAATACGCTCTTTCTGATGCAGGATGATGTCGAAAACCGTAACAGGCGCAACAATATACGCATCCGTGGGCTACCAGAGACGGTACCTAATGCTGAGTTATACAATACTGCATACGCCATTTTTGCCAAACTTTTGGCGATCCCCCCAGATGTGGACATTGAAATAGATAGAGTGCATAGAACCCTGGGCCCTCGTGGGAGAGACCCTCAGCGACCTAGAGATGTGATTTGCCGTGTCCATTTCTACAGGACCAAAGAGGACATCATAAAAAAAGCAAGCGCTACTGAAAATCTTGAATATGCTGGAGCCCGCATACAGTTGTTACCAGATTTGTCCAAACATACCCTAGACCTGCGGAGAGCGGTGAGACCTATATTGGATGTGCTTCGTGAACGGAACATCCCCTATCGCTGGGGATACCCTTTTCATTTAATCGCTAGATACGGCAGTAGAAATCATTTTTTCAGAGGTCCAGAGGACTTACCCCAATTTTTGAGAGATCTTCGGCTTCCTGATATCCAGCTGGCTGAGTGGCCTACGGTGCCTTTATCCCTACCTATTGGAGGACCCGCTCGATTGAATCAACGCACTACCTTATCAACTACCTCGCCTGTTCGCCCGCGAAGCCCTGGACAAGCGACAATCTCTTCTCCATCTGCGTCGGCTGATCACCCTTAAATGATTCTTCGGGAATGGTTGGATGACTAGATGTCTACACCACAGTTTGCTTTTTTTTTTAGACCCGGTAGACTGTTGCTCAATGTCCTAATACGTACTTATCCTCCCTACCGCTCCATGTTCTTGCTGTATTGCCTTTCGCCCAAGAGACTGCCTTACTAGGAAGTTTTACCTGGTTCCCTGGTTGGGTAATGTATGGCACTCCTATATTATGTGGGGGAACCTTTCTGTTATGACGCATTTTTATACCCTGGCAGATATACTTGTACACAGAGTTTTTTGTTAGTAGCATGCCCCCTAAGGGCAGATCGTTTGTTGCTAGGTCCTGCTAATATTATCTGTTTTGCTCCCAATATGGTGTTACATTGGCTCACCTTGATCTTCCTGTTGTAATGCTCTAGCAGATATACTGATATGCTGTGTTTATTTGTTACAGTTATATCTGGGTCCCTGATGACCCAGTATTTATTGGGTCTTCCCCTCACATAGATCTATCCTGGGGTCCTAGTTGGCCTACTACAATACTGGCTTCTCCCCCGAACAGATCCATTTGTATTTTAGTGACTCTTCCCCCTGTCACTCGGCTATATGACCCCGCATAGGAGTACCGCCGGTTTAGGCGGCGAATAAGGAAGTTCCTTATATTTTACCTAGTTTCCCCTAGACGCCTGGGAACTAGCCCCTCCCAGCCGTCAGTTCCCTTGTTCCCTAATTTCCCCCCCCCCCCCCCCCTTTTTTTCCCACCCGACTGGCTTTGTTAGTAATCTTCTGCCTTTACTCTGTGGAAATACTTGAGATACTCTGCATTTCTTTATAACAAATATGGTTTCTGATCAGTCGAACATCCCTAGAGGTTTGAAAATACGTTCCCTTAATGCCAAAGGACTTAATAGCCCTAACAAGAGATCCCAACTTTTATACGGCCAACATAAGGCTAGAGTACATATTTTGTTGCTTCAAGAAACACACTTTTGCTCTCGAGGGATCCCCTCGTTGCAAAACCGCTACTACACTACTTGGATCCATAGCTCCAACCCAGATGGTAAAACCAAGGGGGTTTCGATAGCCTTCCACAAGACTATCCCAGTTCAGGTACTGGACACCTGCGTGGACCCGCAAGGAAGATATGTTATTGCTAAAATCTCCTTGTGGGAAAAGAAATATACGGTAGCTTCGTTATACTCTCCAAATCATCAACCAACTACAGCGGCTGTCCAGTTCCTGAATAAAATTGCTATTTTTGCTGAGGGCACCTTGATAATCGGTGGAGACTTTAACTTCCCCCTCGACCCTAGAGTAGACACCTCCACAGGTCGATCCTCTGTCTCTTACTCCAAATTAAACGCATTCAAGGCTAAACTAAATGATCTTCAATTGCTTGATGTATGGCGGGCCTTGCACCCTGGCGACAAAGATTATACATTTTATTCCAACCCCCATTGCACCTACTCCAGAATTGATTACATCTTCATTAGCCGTAGGCTTTTAGATTGGCACCCGGATGCTAGTATTGACAGCTGCCCGTGGTCTGATCATGCCTCGGTAACACTAACCCTTCAAATTCCCTTGATAGGTCCACAGGAATGGACATGGAAATGTAACGATTCTCTGTTTAGGGACTCAGTGTGTGAACGAGCAGTTGTAGATGCTATAAAAAATTTCCTGAAAGATCATGAGGAAGATGAGACCCCGCTGCCGTTTCAGTGGGAAGCTCTTAAAGCAGTTCTCAGGGGGGTCCTGATCCAACAGGGATCTAGACTTAAAAAAATTAGATCCCAAGAGATTGCCCGTACGCTTGACAATATTGTACAGCTAGAAAGATTACATAAACGCAACATATCTCCAGATGTATTTATCGACCTCACATCCGCCAGAAGGCGTTTATTGGAGTTGTATGATTTTGCACACCAAAAATACAGAGATAAATATCGCAAATCATTCTACCAATTTGGGGAAAAATGCGGCCGATTATTGGCTAGGGGACTTCACCCGCGGTCTTACGCTATGTACGTCCCTCACATCAGAAATAACAAGGGCAATACTACGGCCTTCCCTCGAGAGATTCTATCGGAGTTTTGCCAATACTATTCTGGTCTGTATAATATTCAAGCTGTACCTCATACCCCCACCTCCCTTTTTGACTATATAAATTCCACTGCATTACCGGAATTAGATTCGGAAATATCCGCTAGTATGGAATCTACCTTTACAGTAGAAGAGGTATCTGCGGTAATTAAAAACACCCCAGCTGGTAAAAGCCCTGGTCCGGATGGGTATACACCCAAGTTCTACAAGTTATCTAGTGAACTCCTGGCCCCGTTTATGGCTAGAGTGTTTTCATCTATCTCAGGAGAATCCTCCTTCCCTCCTCAAAGTTTGGAAGCGCACATTACTGTTATCCCCAAACCAGGTAAGGACCATTCCCTTTGCCCAAATTACAGACCAATCTCTTTAATTAATGTGGATGTTAAATTGTTTTCTAAACTGATAGCCAATCGACTATCTCGACACTTGCCGACTTTGATTCATACAGATCAAGTTGGTTTTATTAATGGAAGGGAAGCCAGAGATAATACACTGAAAACTATTTTACTCACCCACGCAGCCAAAATAACCAAAACTCCTATGTGTCTGCTTTCTGTTGACGCAGAAAAGGCGTTTGATGGAGTTATGCACCATTCATTACGCCAGATTGGTTTGGGCCCACGGATGTTAGCTAGGATAGCCACCCTATACTCGTCCCCTACGGCCCGGGTGCGGGTCAATGGAGGATTGTCAATCCATTCTCTATTACAAATGGCACTAGGCAAGGGTGTCCATTGTCCCCTCTATTATATGCCATAGTGATGGAACACCTCGCGGTGGCGTTGAGGTCAAACCCGCACGTGCATGGGATTCAGATTGGGGAACATCACTATAAAATGTCATTATTTGCTGACGATTTATTATTGTATGTGCCATCCCTGCTGTCTTGGAGGAATTTGAGAAATTTGGGGTTCTAAGTAATTTCAAAGTGAATTTTGATAAATCCGAAATACTCAATGTCTCCCTCAGTCCTGTCCAGGTTCAATACCTCAGAGACCATACATCTTTCTGGCATTGCAATGATAAACTCAAATATTTGGGAATTTTTATTTCTGATGATCCAACTAAATTATTTAAATATAATTATGATCCACTGCTCAGTAAATTGAAGATAGAGTTGGCTAGATACGATCTACTCCCTCTTTCATGGTTTGCCAGAATCAACACTCTTAAAATGGACACTTTGCCCAAGTTGCTATATATCTTTCAAACGGTCCCGATATATTTGCCTCCGGCCTTTTTTAGTAAGCTACAGTTGCTCTGAAGGAGATTTTTGTGGAAATCAAGACGCCCCAGATTAGCTTTTCGGTACATCACTAGACCTAAAAATTACGGCGGAGTTGGGGTCCCTGACCTCAGATCTTACTACAGAGCGGCCTTACTAACTCGAGTTGTTGACTGGTTCCACAATGGTGAGAGGAAAAGTTGGGTGTCCCTGGAAAATGTTTTGTCCCCAATTGATCTTCGATCTATACTCTGGGTAAACAGGTCTAGATTGCAAAGCCACTCTCCTTTACCGGGTATCACTATAGATCTTCTAAGAGAATGGGACAATCTCCTTAAATCAGATAGTGTGTCCTCTCTAATGGGTCCTATGACTCCTCTATTTGATAACCCCTCTTTCCCACCGGCCCTACATGCTAAAAAGTTTCTCTCTGTAAGACCCAAGAGACTAATTTTAAAATTTTATCTAGATGGTATTTATGTCCCTCTGATATCCATCGTATGTTCCCCTCCCAGTCTGATAGATGCTGGCGTTGCCACTCACATCGAGGTACAATGCTACACATATGGTGGGACTGCCCCAATATTTGTGAGCTGTGGTCCCAAGTGGGGGATATCTATAACAGTGTGTCCGGATCTGACTTGAGGATCACTCCTCAGATAGCCCTGCTATCCATCCTTCCAGGGTCTCTAAAGGCTAACAAGAAAGATGTGTTGAGACATTTTCTAGCGGCCGCTAGATCAATTATTCCTAGAAAATGGAAACAGACTATAGCACCCTCCTTGACAGATTGGTTTACAGAACTAGAAAAGATACAGCATCTGGAAAGGCTTGTAGCGGAGGATGACAACAAATGGGAACAATATAAGCTGATTTGGTCCGCTTGGGATTGGTACAAGGATTCCACCCAATTCAAGGTTCTCTGGCAAGGTTCTCATTGAAGCAATGATGAAGCTCCAGGTGTTTTGTCTTGGTGTATGGCAGATGGATAGTGCAGTTGTATGCGAGGCCAGTCGGGCGCTCCCCTCCCCCCCATCTCTCCCTTAATTGTTCTTTGTCCCCCCCCCTTCCTGGGCTACCTTGTTAGATATACCCTTCTCCCTTCCCCTTCTGTTGAATTACTTTTGCACCAGTGCCTTGTTGAAATGCTCCTCCGGTATACCCGGGGGCGATCCTGTTATTTGACTCACTAGACTCCCTGAGGGGGGTTTTTTTCCTTCTGTCTATCAGGGGCGGTTAAATGTTATGTTTATTTTATTCTGAGCCTCATCTACCCCGTTGTCTTGCACTTACGGATGTATTTTGTATGAATCAGCACTGCCGCATATTTAGTGTTATATTTATAATTGTAAAACATTATTGTTAATTTTTCTAAAGATTGTTCATGTTGGACCAGAGGTTGTGCTGGCCCTTCCTTTCTTTATATTTCTGTATGTGGTATTACCTCACCTGTTTTATATTATTCTATGTAAAACTCAATAAAACTGATTGAAACAAAAATACTGTCGTGCAAAAGATCACTTAAGTTGAAAAAAAAATGCTAAAAACATGACGTAAAACGGCATGTCAAACTTGTTGATCTTTATCAAGGTTTGGCTAGGTTGCTTTTCACATTGCTAAATCTTTCTTCACGTGAAATTTCTTCATTAAATGATTGTATGTATGTAACAAAAACTAATATTACATAAGATCTACAAAACTCAATGCACCACTTAAAACAACTACATCCATTCTTTACCCGTAACTGAACCTTTAAATCTCTTACCCTCAAACTGAGCCCCTAAATCCTTACCTTTCATTTCCACCAAATCCTTAAAGGCGGCTGTTCTGCAGGTAAACGATAACCTTGCATGTCTTACTAACTGCGGGAATAAATGTATAAAACTCTCTTTACTCATCAACATCTTTGGCAACTTCATGCTCCATGCTTGTGTCTTCTGTCTTTCTGTTTACTAAACATGGGGTCTTTCTTGGGGTGTCCACTGCCTGCATGATATAGTCACATCCATATGCAGCACTAGGGTCCAAATGTTGGGCAGGACACTATCTGCATGGAGCACAATATGGATTACCTGGAAGTATGTTTTCCCCTTGTTTGTGTGGGTCCCTCTGGTTACTTTGGTTTCCTTCCACATCCCAAATACATCCAGGTAGGTTAATTGTCTTTCCCTGAAAATTGGCCTTAGACTGTGTTAACAACTATGGTACCGCCCATAGACTATGACCCCCTAAGAGGGAGAGTAGTGACGAGTATGGACTTTGTAAAGTGGTGTGTAATATATCGGCACTATAGAAAAAGTTAATATTACCAATATTTATCCTTCTTGTGGGTGCAGTTGCCATATTGAAGAGCTCTAGGTATCCAGTTTCTGATAGCTAATCCCTGCTGAGTGCTATGGTTCGTCCTGTTGCCCTATGTCATTACTGTGTCCAGTAGTAACATAGCAGTTAGTAGGAGATAAAAAAAAGTGCAGAAGGGGTCATGTTATTTGACACACATAGAAGTGTCAGATAGAAGCAGTCTAAAGCTGCGTACACACTTCCAATTTTTATCGTTCAAAATGAACGACGAACGAACGACGAACGATCGATTGGGCAAAAATCGTTCGTAAAAAAAGTAACCAACGACGCCGACGAACGAGGAAAGTCGTTGGAAACGAACGACCGGACCGGCGGATCGGATTGGACGACGATCGTTGACCATCGTTCGTGTGTACGATCGTTCGTTGATCGTCCATGGGCTGAGCATGCGTGACGAACGAACGTTCGTTCACTTCCTGTCGTGCACGTCACTCCCTCTATCGCTCAAACGTATCTATAAATCGTATCTATTGTGTGTACAATATCTACGAACGATCGTGTCGTTATCTCTATGTGCAGGATCGGTGCTATACGATCGTTCGTCGTTCGTTTAACAACGATAATAATTGGAAGTGTGTACGTAGCTTACGATTGCAAAGATTAAACACACCACTCACTGGAAGAATAACTATAAACCTGTTCCTTTTGTAGGGCATTTTTGTAAACATGGCAAAAAGTTCACTTTTATCTAATCCTAAATGGCAGCTTCAACCCTGTGAAGAAACCTTAACATAACCCCTTATCTAAAACCTTTATTTCCCAGGTAAAACGGAGATGAATGATGCCAAAACCTCACAACCTCCCAATACTCCTATCTATACTCATACATGTGGAAACTGATTGGCATTGATCTCGGTTCCCACTGATATCAGTTCCCAAATATTACACTATGTATATATATCTATCTATATATATATAGATATACATACATAGTGTAATATTTGGGCAACCAGGAGCAGTGCATCACTTGGAAACAGCTGTTCAGTCCAAAACAGAGTTGCTTATTAAACTCAAAAAAGTAGTTTTTAGCACAAAGCAAATTCATACTTTGGTTTTCTTCAGAAGTGTTTTACAGTTAAAAGATTGGGAGCAAGATTGAAAGGACCTCTGTAGCAAATCCTGGCTGATGGAACAGTGAGTGACAGTGTGGGGCTTTAATATTTAAAACTTTTACCTTTTATTTCCATACTTCTGAGGAAAACCAAATTATGAATTTGCTTTGTGCTAAAAACTACTTTTTTGAGTCTAATCATATTCTAACAAGTAGCCCAATATCCAAAGTCAAAACAATTTTTTTGTTGGATAGAGTAGTGAGGAGGTATAACCCTTGTCAGGTTTTTATTGCTGTCTGTAACCCTGATAGAAAAATTAATTATCTCCACTTGCCCTTGGGACCACTGTCACCAGGGATGAAAATGAGGGAAAATCCAAAATGAGTTATCACTAGATCCAAAGGGGAAAGGTTTCTCTATAGCAGTCTGTCATTCTCGAACCAACACAGAGGGAACTGTTAAAAAGGGTGAGAGGAGAATGATTTTTATATAGCTGGTCAGTGGGAAGAATGTCGTCATTCCACATAGCCAAAAAGATAATTGGTGACACTTAAACTGACCAGAGAAGGCCAAATTGCTCAAGGAATCCCTAAGCAAACTCTGGAGGAACCCTGGTTGAGAAACACTATAGAATAAATATGGCAAAAAAACATGATGTGGCTCTAACCATTCCTTGCTCTATCCAATATGTTTTGACTTAAGATATGCAATAACAACTAGTTGCTGTAAACTATAGCTGCAAATGACATCACTGGAATTATTAAAATGATGAATTTTGATTGGTTGTCCTGTCTGATTAAACAACGCACACACTCGATGCACTTTTTACGGTTTCACTGGAAAAACAGTGTGGTTTTTATGAGGAAGAGACAATTCATTTTAAGGTTGCTGCTGACAGTAAAACAGTTCCTGTAAGCACACCTAATGGTCACGAGAGTCAACAATTTCAAAACAGGAAAAAGTAACATCACTTATAAATGTTATGATTCTATTGAATTATCTATAACTCCAAAACTCCTAAAACCATTTACAACCCAACTGCCCAACCTTTGGCCAGAGGGGAAGAGGAGCACTTTTTGAATGGTCCTTAAAACCCCCTGTAGAGAATAGTCTGGGTTTTTCGTACATAGCTACTTACTAAAGTAATTGAAGGAAAAAGTATATTTAGACTTGGCTTCCAGTAGGTAAAATAGTGTTAGTTTATTTTACACCATCTTAGGGTACATACACATCAGATGATTGTCACCTGAGACAAACAGTTGTGCTCATCTTGGACAAACGTTGGACATGTGTATACAGTTGCTTAATGTCATTCATCAACCTGGCCATTCATTCGGGGATAACCACTGTGGTTCCTATGGATTAGAGCACAGCCGGGTACCACTCTCTCGTCCCCCCTTCCCTCTCTATAGAACAGAATGGTGCTGCGTGTACAGTGCTTGTTTGTTTGTATCTTGCTTTAAAATGTTGTTTTCATGAGTGACCTGACGCCTATACAGCACTTTACTCTATTTAGTGCTAGTTTATGTTTTTATTATGGATGTCGCTGAGAAAGTTTTTTGGGGAAGATTTATCTGTAAGGTTACTGTGGACAAACAACTGTCTGATTCATTCATCCACATCACACTGTTTCCACAAATCCTGGTCTATTTGTTTAATGGCAAATTGTAGTCCTCCTATAAAGTTCTCTTTGGGCAGTTCCTGGCACTCTTGCCCTGTGGTTTAAATTGTGGAAATTTCTGATTGCAGATGCAGGCACCAACTGTTGTAGGAATTACCTGCAACATAGGTTGGGGGTCCTAGCAGTCATTTACAATCTGTGCCACTTGTGCATTAATATCCTCAGATTGGAATGACATAGAACAATTCGGTGACCTTTAAAACCCCTAAAATCATCCACAACCTTCTCTTTAAGGACCTTGGAGAGATTTTCAGATCTTGGTATGGTGACATCACAATTTTAATAGCAAAAAGAACACCAGTCCCTAGCTATTGGAGGTTTAAATAAGGTTCCATCAACATATTCCCAAAGGAAGTTTCTATTACTGGCACCTAATCTGGAAAAATTGATTCTAATTTATTTTTTTATTTATGGTGGGAAAGGCAGGGTTTTCTTGATTTAGATTATGCCAATTGAGCATTTCAAAATGCACAATAAAAGCTGCAACAATTCACATGCTTGATGTAGTTATTGGAGGACTTGCAGCAGCATCTAGACCTTTCCACACCCTGTCTGTTCCAGGCCTACCCTCTTTCATTCACTGGATTCATTTGCATTGCAAGTGCTCTCCTGGAAGATGAAAAATAGGTAAGTAAAAGACTCATTGTGCTGCCAGTTTCAGACTGCAAACTTTTTTTTGGTATGGGTATTTCTGTGCATGAATGGTTTACAGACAAAATCTGTAGTATTAGATAATACAAACCAAAGATGGCCTTGGCATCTACATACAAGGCAGAAATTATAGATGAGCCTAAACTGTTCTGTACTATTCTGTACCTAGTTATGGCTTAATATTTAAGCAAAGCGACCAATTTGATGCTAAGACTTGGAATGATCAGGAAATAAAATACACTTATGATTGCTTTTCAATAAAGCTTGTTTTTCTTTGCACATGGCTGAGTGTTAAAAGTAAACACAGCTACAGGTCATTCACTAACATTTACTTGGCAAGAGGAATCTCCACTCCTTTAGTACAAGACATTTTATATTAAAAACCTTGAAGAAGACAGTTACTGTACTGGAACCAAAATGTCAGACAATGTAAAACAAAGACAAATAACAATGACCATTGTGGACAAACTTCATTTTTTCTTTAGGCCTTGGCAAAATGGTGCTAAATATATTTGGTATTTTTTGACCCAGTGCCAGAGTCTCCCCATCCCTCAACACACATGTGCTTTAGTTCCTCAACCATAATGGTTGGTTTCCCAGGTTTTTGGAGGGTTGTCACTGCTGTGGGTTTGCATACATTAAACGGATTATGATGGCATATGTTTTGAAACTAGAAAAAGTGTGCTATATCACTCACCTTTAATTCTGTGCTTGATCAAACTAGGCTACGTGTACACACATCACAAACACATCCACGACCTATAACTTAGGTAAATCAGCCCCAATGTCTAAATAGCAAGAGAAATGCACAACATGGTTTATACAAGTTTATTCAGTTTCCTTCATATATCATATAGAAAAACAAATCAATCTTTTAAAGAAAACTGACTGGACATTTCAAATATATTACTGGCTCTGATAATCAAAATAAAAAATAGTAAAAACACAAACTCTAAAAGCCATGGCACAAAGAGTTAATAAGCAAAGAAAAGTGCAATTTGATAGTTAAGACAAGCATGGACACCCTGTGGCCCTCCAGCTGCTGATGAAGACAAGCTGGGACTTTGTTCCTAGAAAAGTAGAACAGAGGTTGCACAATCCAGAGGTAAACATGTTCAGCAGTTCTTTACAAAAAAAAAAATATAGAATCACATAAGGTTGTCTAGAAAGTATTTGAAAGTTGAGCCATCTCTCTCCTAAAAACAAATCTCGATTTTATATTCAGTGTTTTGACAGAAAAACATTAAAAAAGGAACCATGCATTTTTATTGGAGTGAATATAAATCTTGTGTGCTAAAGTGAACCTGACCGGGTCTAAAATGGTCCGCAAGTACCTATGAAGGTGAAAGTCTTAAAAATGGTAGAGCCCTCTGGATTCTAGGTCCAGGCTAGGGGTATACATAAAACACTAGGTTAATGCCCTATTCTTTTTTGGGACCAAAACCCATCATGGGATTTACTGGGCAATGGGTGCTCAACTATTAGATATTTAAAATACAGGTCTTGGCTTAGCATGAGGATGGAATGATGGTGTGGGACTGGATTCCAACTTTGGCAGGAGTCCAGGCCCTTTGTAGAGACTGTGGATCCACAGTCATTGATTTCAAGATGAATGCAGTTACCCACAGTCAACATCAAGTGTCTGTACCTCAGCACTAGTACTTTAGGTGCATTTTATGGGCCAGGTTATGTTCATTTTTATACCATCCAATGCTTTGCTCATTGTTCATTAATTCCAGAGAGTATTACAATTTTACATGCAAGGCAAAATAGGCCACCCCATAGAGGTCTATCCCTGCTAAAATACAGAAGTATGAATCTATATGTAGTTAGAGATTGAGCATTTCAAATAAATGGATGCGCTGCAACTACATTCAAGTACAATTCTGCAAGGGCAGAAAGGTAGATGAAATAGGAACAGACTATAGGATGGGTAGGAGTGTTTTTTGTGCTGTTCCTATACAAATGTAAACACCAGCATAAAAAGTAAGACAATTGACCTTATTCTTTAACAGGAATTCCTAATCTAACATGAAGTTACTCAGACCAACCAATCAGAATCTATCTATGTACTTGTCTGACCTAAGCATAGTGGATTTTTTTTGGCTGCTGTATGCTACTGCATTTGACATTTTAATAAAGTAATATAAGAGCTCCTCAACATGCAAGCAAAGCACCAGCTACGGCTGTACAGAGGAGCAGATAATTCAGTGAGAATGACATTACTACACTGGGATAATACCTTAATAAGGTTCATTTTTACAACTTCAGTGCACCAAAAGAACACAATTTATTTTTACACCTAATTACAAATAATTCTAGCAGTTTAATAACCCGGATAACTCATTCCAGCAATTACAAATTGCAGCTTCAGGCCCTGTCAGTTTACGAATATAAAAATAATACAAGTTATAGAATTTATAACTCATCACAAGATCAAGAAAAGTTGCCAGATTTCTATAGATTCCCCGATAAAATGTGCATAAATAGCTTTGTATTTTAAGCTGTATGTGTATTATATACAAAGGATTTTGTGGAATATTAGTTTGAAACATAGGTGAAAAGAGTGATTTGCATTTGTAAACCCTAAAAAGAACAGTTTTTTACTCCTCAATAAATAGGCTCATGTAAATATATTTTAGATGAGTTGATAAGTAATAAACTATTTCCTATAGATGTACATGGTGTCAGATATAATTATTTATGATACATCCAGGCTAACCTTACTGCCAAGTAATGATGATTACTGGTTGTGCTTTACTGCTAATTTTTTTTTTTTGAAGCCGTCAGTTCAGACGGATTTAAAAATAATATATTCCAAGAAACTATTGACATGTGATACAATTGTCAGCCAATGACTCTCATAACTTCTAGCGGTACTAAAGGCTTGACCCAACATTCTAAAGCCATGAACAGAAGCTCATTAACTGCCATTCAAAAACAATTACAGGTGACAGTAGGAAAAAACAAATGCAAACAGACAGGCTGGTCTGCTTAGGCCAAGCAGCCATTTTTTTTATAAGTATGGTAGGGAGCAGTGGGAGACTTCAATAGTCTTTATTAGTAATCTGGCACCACACATTGCTAAACACCATTGTGGACATTTGTACTGATGCTCTATTGTCTGTTGAGATAGAAAACTATTATCTGTATGAGCCTTAAGGTGGCACTTCATTTGGACATGTTGGAAGCTATAACAGTTTCAATTAGGAGAAAGCTGACAGACGTTTACCAGTTTTACCCCAATTCATTCAGCTGGTTAAAACTTTATAGCTGTTTTATCCAACCTTACCAGCTTTAAAAGTGTGCAAAAAGTCTTTAGACATTTGTTAAGACTAAACAAGTAATATCACACATAAGAGTGTTTTTGTACCTACAACCTACAAAAGTTCTATTTTATGGATTGCAATGCATGGCAGAAACAGCCTCCAATGACCTTAGGAAATACAATAAAACACACAAAATATTACCGTTGCATTGTTTGTAAAAAAAAAGAAAAATGGAGTGTAATACAACAAATCTCCAGGTATAGCATTCATTGGATCTGTTGCTCAACTAGTACAGACGTCAATGTGGGCCAGGAGGTCACGGTGCTGGCTGGTGGGGTACATGGCTTGACATCGTGGACACTCTAGGAAACTTTCATCAAGAAGATTTTTGGGTTTTGGAGAAGGATATTTCTCTCGCATGGATAGTTTGTCGTCAAACTCAGATACAAAATTGCCAGATGAATCAACAAAATAAATATCACGTTTCTGTAAAAGACAAAAAAAAAAAATGTGGATTTAAAATGCTATCAGAAGGTTACTTTTATCCTTTTGTATTCTCTGTGTGGCAGTAGGGTCAAGCATCACATCCCAGAATACTATAATACACGGTCCTGTAGTGCCCAAAGTAAGTAAAACCATGAAACTTCAAGCAACACAAACATCTCTCGTTTGCTGCATGTTGTAGTCATAGAATAAAACTCCATCTTAAATGATAAAGAAGCAACTTGATTGCTTACTAACAGGAAAGGCCACCGATATGCCACACAGTCATGCTTTCTCTGGCTGCACATAAACATTAGATGGAGATCTTATGACATACATGGATATTCAAATCCCTGCATGGTTGGTTCTGCTCTAGGACAGATTTTCTAATTTGTCCCGTTGATTGTACCCTGGACACAAAACCTTTGGTCACATTTGAGAACATCAATACCCTTCATAATGGTTCTACGCAAAGAAAACATTTCATAATTACTCTTTCAGCAGCCCACATTACAGACCTCTGCTGTATTGAAGAGAAACGTCTGGCAAAAAAAAAAAATTAAACATGTGTCCCATTTCGGACACCCTGTTGCACTTGTGTGATCAAATCCACAAGGCCCACATCACTGTTTTGTAGTAATAAAGTGTCCAATGAGAGGAACCATAGCAAACAAAAGTGAACCTAAAGTGCAAGATTCTGCATAATCTTCAGCCAGTGATTTTTCTTTTACTACAGCAAAATCAGCTGAATAGTAAACAGAAGAGTTCTTCTGCGTATAAAGGTCTTCTTTGCAGGCAAAACTTTATTTTACACATAAATATCTGCAACATAATTGGTGTAAGCCTGCTCAAGCCTTTAGATACATATGTTTAAGTTCAAAAGCAACGTATAAGATGTATATAAGTGTTTTATTTGTCTTTCTGTAAAAGTAGCAAAAACATCTCCGTTGAAGCAGTGTGATCAGTGTGATAACAAAAATAACAAAACAATTTTGTGATAACAAAATATTTTGTACATCAACATAATAAAACAGGAAAGTGCCTTGTTAGGGGGGGCCATGTGTCCTCTAAAGTAGGGCCCATGACCCCCTTGTTTGATAATCCCTCGTTTGCACCTGCAATGCACGCAAAAAAATTTCTATCCTGGACGACTGAGGATCATAGGCAGTTATGCAGTGTACTGCAGAATGGGAGGGCTCCACCCCTCTCCTCTTTGGACGCCAGGGTGCAGCAGATGCCGAACGCATGGCTAATATATATCCAATTATCTTCTTTTATAGCACAATTTCTAGCTTCCTATCCCACACAAAGGAGCTTTACGGAATTCGAAAAATTACTACGGTCTGAAAATAGGCCGATCCATGTTATTTCCCAGGTTTACGAGATACTGATCAGAATATATGCTAATAAGGCTCCCACCTACACAAGATATTGGGATAAAGAATTGGGGGTAGTTATTTCCCCACTAGAGTGGGAAAAGGCTTTTGTTCTGACCCATAAGATGGCTCTTCCCTGTAAGGCCCAAGAGACCAATTATAAAATCCTCTCCAGGTGGTATTTATGTCTTACGGACATCCATCGTATCTCTTCTTCGATCTCGGGTTATTCGAGTTATTAGTTTCCTAATAGTTGCTATGGTTTCTCACTCAGGCAATAAAAATTGTTTGATTTGGGGTGTTTCCTTCTTGGGTTACCTCCCAACCCCTATATGCTTTTCCCTGTGGTTGACCCCATTTTATTTTAAGTAGTAATATGTCAATGTAAAATGTCACTTTTTGTACAATGTGTTATTGCAAGGAAGGGCTGAGAGCCCCCGTGTTTATGCATGTGCCATTTTCTGTACCTGTTCTGTTATGTTATTAATATTCAATAAAAAAGGATTGAAACAAAACAGGAAAGTGCTGTGTGAGAATCTAGACTTACCCCCGGCTCAAGCTTTGTTATCTGTTCCCGCGTCTTTCTTAGTTCCTTCAGAACTTTATTCAGCTGGTACTGAACATTACTTCTGTCAATCTTCTCATTTTCCAGGTCGGAGGTGCACCTCTGGATCTATTCAGACAAGAAACCACAAAGTAATCTGATAAACTATTCTCTGTAATATTGTTTTACATAAAACACACACTACAAAATGTATACATACATATAAATGTATACCCGAAACAATAAAGGCTGTAGAGGGAGTAAAACACAAATTATGTCACAAGTTCAGCTACAAAGACTAAGGAATATTTGTGTAATGGTAAATAATAAATAGGAATTTTAATGTGTGTGACCTTATCATACATTTTAAATCCAGCTAAGAAATTAAATCTAATGCAGTGCTATAGTACACCATCCCTTATGTTAGTCAAATTTACATAAAATAATAGGTAAACTTTATTTTGTGAAAACTTGCAGACGACTGGATCCTCTACCTGCTGCTCCAAGACGACTATCTTCTGCTGGTCTTCTTGCTGCCTCAGCAAGGAGCTGTGCATCTTCTCAATCTAGGAAACAGTAATACATTTTTGATTAAATCTCACTTTAGTCAAAGGAACCAAAAAATCATAAAAAAAGGTGAAAATATTCTCACAGTGAACCAAAGCTGAAAAAATATAAATACGGTATATATATATATATATATATATATATATACACTTTTTTGACTAACTTCTACCCTGTGATTCGGTGTCACAGTCGCCAGCTATATGATGATACCTCATTTGCACTGGGGGAACATTTATTAAAACAGTTTTGTTTGCAGTTGCTAATATACTTTTTTGCGTTTCTAATTCAAATACAAATTTTAACGTTCGATTAAAGAAAGGTTTTTGAGGTAATAATTTTAGGTTGTATTACAGATGCAGCCCAAGTCAGAAATTATCCTCATTGACAGCCAACAAAAAAGACTGATCAAGAAACAAGCTCAAGATATTGAAAGCATGACCCCATCCTCATCTTTTCAGTGTCTAAATAGAACCTACTAATGGTTTTTGGTGTGATACTGGATGTCACAGAGGAGTCATGGAAACTAAAGTATCCAGTGCCCATGGCAGAGCCACGGTGTACCAGGGTGTAGGTTTGCTGCATAGGAGCAAGCAATCCTGCACAGCCCCAATCTGCTCAGTGCTTGCACTGCAGTGCTGAATCTGCAGATTTATTAGGTTCATTCAGTATCTGGCTGCTGCAGGCAAATGCTACATGTATAGTGTAACATATTGCACAAGGCAGCGGTAACTGCACCACAACCTCACCACCAGTTTCTCAGCCTGGGTTCCGTGAAATCCTAGGGTTCCTCCAGGGGTTGCTAAGGGTTCCTTGAGTAAAAAAGAGTTTGTGCCTGTCTGATCAGTTTAAATGACCTACTATGGTCTTTTGACTATCTGTAAGGGGGATATTCTTCCCACTTACCACTATGCTAATATACTGTGAGCTGTGCATATAGTAATTATAACATGGGTTCCCCTGAAGACGTGAAAGTTAATTGAAGGTTTACCCCATGGTAAAGAGGTTAAGAAAGGTTGGCTGAATGTTTAAGTTCACATTTTTGCAAGTTCATTTAAGCAGTTTTATTGTTAAAAAATTCTTGCAAATAATTAAATACAACATGGCAGAATTGTTTTTGATTTTGTCCTTTAGTGTTTAAATCAGCCCTGTTTTAAATTAGGGTGACTTGTATGTGATATGCATAAAATTAAAATTTTCTTATCGATCATCAAATGTTTGGCAGGATGGGAACCCTGTTGTTTCAGATAATTGCCAGCATAAAGCATCAACTATTCACATATATTGCCACTTTATTTGTAGTTTTTTTCCTGTAGAAATGTATTACCTGAGCAAATATAGAATTATTAACAAAGACTCAAATTAATAACATCCAACACCCCTATATTTTCCAGATGTAAAATGTAAAAATAAAGTCTGTATACCTGAGTAGACAGTTCAGAGTTTTTCCGCTTCTCATCATCATACATTTCCCGATACACGTCCAATTCTCTCCTTAGTCTCTGCATTTTGTCCTTTAGATGCCTGCGGTCATCATCCCGCTGCTGCCGCTCAGTCTCACTCACAGATTTCAGGGCAGTTGACAAATCTGTAACCTCTTTGTTCTTCTCCTCAAGTTTCTTTCTCATTTCAGAGAGTTCTGAATTTAACTGTGCTGTAATCTGGCGTTCTCCTTCAAGATCTTTTTTAGCAGCCATGAGAAGCCGGTCATAATATTTCTGTTTATCATCCTTAGCTTCAACAAAGATATTACAAAAAGGTATTACAAATTGTTTGGTGGCTAAAAAGAAACTCAAAACCCTGTTTTAGATTATATATATATATGCACATTATACATATGCAGACCAGACACATCCCTGGCAGTGAAACAACTTACAAAAATGTAATATGACAATATAGTAAATAAGAACAACATTCAGGTAGTCTCCAAGTTACATACGAGATGGGGACTGTAGGTTTGTTCTGAAATTGAATTTGTATGTAAGTCAGAACAGATACATTATTTTAATTAATGCAATTAGGACAGATGTTTGTCTAAACATATTATTAGGCAGCATGGTATCAGTTATTATAAAAAATCCTGACTCTAAACTAATCACAAAGCATAAAAAAACAAATAAATAAAATAAAACACTTTATGGAGCCTAGACATTCAATAATGTTTGGAGAAAGCTGTGCTTTGATATGCAAAAAAGAAACAACTGCAGAGTTTTCCTTGGTGATTAAAGAGTTACAAGATGTTACAGATCACCCACAATCTCAGTTGTGTTTAGCTGAGATTGTGTTTAGTTATTTCTTCTGCAAGTCATGCATGCAAACTGCCCCTCCCCCCTTGAAGCCCCAGTACTGCACATGAGGGAGCAGGGAAGCCCCATTGGTATCTGAGAGGCGTCCGTATGTCACATGTCCTTAACACGGGGACTACCTGTAATGGCAATAAAATAGTCAATGAGACAGATTTAATAAAGCTCAGTTAAGCTGGGTGATCCACCAAACCTGAAATGGATCTGGTCCAGGATGGAAAACAAGCAAATGACTTAGGAAATTAATTCCAGGTTTGCTGGATCACCCAGCTTCACTGATGAAAGTGTATTCTCTCCAGCCTTGGAGAGCTTTAATTCATCAGCCCCAATGTGTACTATTACATCTATACTATTACCCTAATTAAAATAAAATTTAAAAAAAAAACATTAAGTGATGCCCTAGTGATGAACAGAACATTTGGCATTTCATTCTATGATAATTGTTGAACTGTTCATGGTGCAAAAATCATAAAATTTGACATTCACGTTTTAATATCTTGTCTTCTTGTTAGTAATACATAAAGAAAACATGCACCACACCATCACAGCTGATTTCCTTAGTTTGCTGTTCGCTTTGCTTTGTGTTGGCCACCTGCTGCTCCAGATCAAAAATTCGAGCCATCAGACCCTGGACATATGTCTCTCGTTGCTGGTCATACACCAACCACTGTTGGTTCTTCTCTAGAGCCTGAAAAACACAGAGAAATGTTAACATAAACCAGTTCAGTAAAGTAAGAACCCTTTCTCCTTAGATGGCCATTTTCATGTAAACTGCATGCCTGCCAACCACCAGACATTGCAATCCCCAAGTACTCCAATTAAAGCCAGAAGTAGCAGTGCACTAAAGAAAAAAAATGACTTCTGCAGGCTGTGAATAGCATCTGGCAAAATTGTTAAATGCTTCAAATCTGGCACCCTCACAGAAACATACGAAATAGAAGAACAGGGGATCCTTTTCTTAAAAAGGGTGACAAAAAAAATTATACAATAAAAAATAAAGTTTTTTTAGTAAAACATCACATAAGTTACATTATTGTTGAAACTCATAACCAAGCACACTATTTTGGATAAGCGGATCTTGGCAACACTTTGCTAGTACCAACACATGTATCACAACTTTCTTTTTTTTTCACGTACACTACACAAAAATTTCATACTGAAAACTGGGCAATACTAGTTTGTTTGATGTGATCAAATAACCCATCACCAAAGGAAATCCCAGGAATCCCTGAAAAGTATAAAGTATGCAAATAGGACCGTCATCCCACAAAGCAATGTCTGGTCTCAACAACTATTAGATATCAGGCATATCTGAGCAGAATTATTGCTGGGGCCAGACATCTGCATGATGAAAATACTCTGGTTTGGGAGCTTCCAGAGCAGCCTGCAGTGACAGATTCAATAGCAAGTCATACTGAACAATAGTGGGCTTCACCTTGTACTTATTTATGGAATTTCTTTTCCCTCAACCTAGGAAGAAAGGTTTAACATAAGCACACAAGACAGTCGTACGGCATTTCTTGTAAAAGAAAGGAATACTATTCAGGAGCAACAAATAATTACACCCAATTCCTTCTATCTCAAGTAAAGTCCAAGTTTTGTACAAAAGAAATCCAAAAGTGGAATGAAAGCATGAAACATTAAAACTATTCCCACTCAGTATAATTTTAGAAATATTTGAACAACAGATCAACTTTTCTTTGTCTCCATCCTAGACAGACAGTCTTAGGGGCAGACACTAAATGTTTTATGGTAGGCCACACACTGCATATATAGCGTTTATGTCACTAGCAAAAATAGGCAGATGCTTTATTTACACTTGTTTGTACATTTTAAAAGTGCGACAACAAATAGATTATGATCAAAATGTTATCAGTTTTTGTTTTTGCAGGTTTAAAGCTATGATTTCACAAACTTTATCAGAAATCTGAATAATACATTCTGTACATTTTTTTTAAAAACATATCCAATATGCATTCAGCTGCAGGGATGTTTATGGGATTTATCTCCTGGTGGTGGGAATACCCACCTATGGGGCTGTACTGCCCATGTGCAATTGCTTTGCAGGTAGATGGAAACAAACACAGTGTTCTCCCCAGCTCCTTTTAGCCGGGTGCACCACCCAGCACTTTGCAGTAATCACCCAGCGGTGTTTGAGTGGTCACTGAAGAGATGGGTCACAATACAGGGGCTGTACATCCGTCTACAATTTTTTCCCACACGACTCAAAAAAATTTCTGGGTTGAGCACTGAAACATATGACACCAGCCCTTCTGATGTCACTAAGTAGAAATATATGAAGTCTGAAATCTATAAGGGTGAGGTTAGGTTTAGCGGTGGTAGGGTCAGAATAGGTACAGAAGCTCCTTAAAGAGATTATATATATAAAACTGCAAGGGTTTTTGTGTACCTACATCCCTGCTTATCTGAATAGCCAGGCACAGCTAATGTAATACTTTATATTCAGATTTACAATAGAGGGAGGCAGAATATATGCAGTACAAATTCATAAAAATATGCAACAGCAAGCATGTGAAATGTAGATGAAATTTGGCCCATGAAAGTACACTAGTCTCGCTATTCACTGTGTAGTCATTTCTTGTAAGTATTATTATTATTATTATTATTATTATTATTAATATTATTATTAAAAGTACAAGCAAAAACATTCAGCCAGCTTTTAATGCTATGAAGCAAATTCTGCAAATGTGTGAAAGCCATGAGGTCCATTCAGCTAACCTTTACTTAAACTCCCTGTAGGCTATTTAAGCAAATTTAAGCAAAATGCCTGAAAAATTAGTGGGCCTGATTTCTAGGGACAGTAACTTTTTCATAGCTTATGACCAGCCTATCACACCTCCAAGGAAGGATTTGGGCCATGAGAATTGTCTTTGTACTGATGCATTTATGCACTAGCTGTTTTGCATGAGAGTGGCAGACAGAAGGCTAAAATGTGAAGCTTTGAAACAACTCTCTTGTGTTAAAAACAAGAAAAATTTACAAATGAACCTAGATGAAAACCTAAAGTGCTGACCAGTAATGTTGTGTTCAATGCATTAATTTCTAAGTAACCCTAACTGGAACAAATAAAAACAAAAGTTCATGTGATCTAGCCATAAAGGCAGATGGTCTGCAAAGACAAAACTATTTAGGATTCATGACATTTTATCACAGTATATTACAGCAGGTGGGTAAAGACCAATAGATATTTAAAATAAAACCAATGTAGTGCGCTGCTGACCATAAACAAGCATAGCAATACTCATGTCTAGCACAGACATTCTAGGTTTATGAATCAAAATGATCAGCAACTAGAATTTTCAGAGGAAGTCAGTGGCAACCTACATACTTCTCTGAGTAAAAGCTGACCTGCCAATTTTTAAACTAGGGACGAGCATGAAAAAACAGCAATGGCTTACCTGGAGCATAACAAGAGTACACTGTACAGCAGGACACATATTGGTAAATTCTGGTCTATTTGAAGGCTTCTTATCATTAATACTACCATGGCTAAATATCGCCATCTTGTGGCCACAAAGGAGACTGCAAGAATGTGTGCATCAGTGTGAAAATTATATAACACCCCTTTACTTCTTGAATAGGAAAAGAAAATGACAGGAAAGAGATTAAGGATTTATTTAGATGTTGGACTTGAAAAGCAGAAAATGGTTCATTGATACCGGAATCGATAAGCACCCCTCTTTGCAAACCAGAAGTTTGAACCTCCTCCAACCCTCAGGAACCCACACAATGTATGCAGAGCACCCAGAAGCCATAATGGCTTCAGGCTACACTGGGGAGGAGGCGATATGACCAGAGAGAGGAGGAAGTGGACAGGGAGCCCAGCAACATAAGGCTCAGTCTCTCCTCTCTGCATGTTCCTGCAAAGGCGACAAGGGGAGGAGGAAAGCAGTGGTAGAAAAAGCAGTAACAAAGTGTAGTGTCTGGGGTGCTGAGGTAGCGTCAGGGATCCTGGAAAGCAGAAAAGTTCAGACTGGGGTGGGGGTGTTCAGTGATAGGGATGCAGAGTGACTGTGAGATGTAATGTAAGGGTGCGAAGACCTGGGGTATATGAGGCAGATATTCAGTAGAACTCTATAGACTTCTATGGGGTTCTACTAGGATTGTGTCAGAAAATACCTGAACCCTGCATTTATTGACAAGTATCAACGTAGCCATAATAAGAATAAGAAGAATAAGAACCATACAGAGTTTTGGAGGAAAACAGAACAACATCTTTTGGTTAACACCACACTGAATAGGTCCTTGCTAACTCAACATATAAAAATCTCACGCCCTGGAACTCCTCAACTTGTTATCATATCAACTTGTTTTGTAAATAGGTACATGAATATTTGGAAAAAAAAATTCAGTGCTTTCTAACTGGAAGTCAAGGAAGGAGTGACCAGGGTAAATGATATTCAATATATGGAGGAGCTTGTGAGTGCAGGGAACCCTTCTACACGTAGACCTGAACGTACCTGGTATTATTGGGACAAATTCAAGACCACTGCAGATTATTTGCGACTGCTCCGCCCTTTACCTTGAGATTAAGGCGCCTCCACTGTTTATCAAGCCCCACCCCCCTCCGACCCCCTTTTTTTTTTTTTTTTTTTAGGTCCCTTGCCAGCCCCTTCTCCCTTCCCCCTTTTTTTTCCCTCCTCTATTTCTTTCTTTTCTCTCTTTTTCTTTATTTCTTAATATAAAAGCAGCAACCAGTGAAACCCAATAGAAGATTGCTTACTGCTATACCGGGAATGTTATTGTGTGCGTATAAATTTTTTTTTCCCTCTTCCATTTGTTTTTACGTGGCATGCTATCTGTTTTCTCTAAATTATTAGATATGTTTATTTCTATAACACTGTATGCCCTTTCATGTTTTTGTTTGATGTTGTTGTTTGTATATACTGGTTTGAGTTATGCAACTGTCTGTTTTTATTGGTTGCTAATAAAAAATAGAAAATAAAAAAAAAAGGGAAGGAGAACCCCTTAGAAAATTTCAGGAGATCTCTTATGGACAAGTCTAGAAGTAGGTAAAGTGTTAGGGAATCGCTCAGTTCTTCCACTGACATAAAATCTCCTATTACTATCCTCCCCAGCATCCGGCAATCCCCCACCAGTAGCTTAGGATACACAATGAATCCGTGTCTTATCCTTTGCAGTCCCTGCAAAACTTCATCCAGTATTGCTCACTCCTTTTTTAATAACTCCTCAAGACTTAAATTCACTAATGTAACACATCTTGGTCTACTACTAAATTTATCAAGTCTTTTGTTATATTTAGGGTAAAGGACCTTCTGATCTTGTCAGAAATCTTTTTAGGTGTTAACTTACTGTGCTGCACTCTTCATTACATTATTCCCAGCTAGCTCTGTGGAATACAGAATCCTCCTTCTTATGGAGAGGAGAAGATGGGGAGGTCTCACAACCAGGGGAGCAACCTAGGCTCACCCTTCAAAATATGCAATACAATGAGTGAGAATTTTCACACTAGGAAAGAAAGCAAGTTACTGGCAGGATCACCTGTAGGACTAGTTTAAATGAAATGTCTTTTTGTACTATGATTGGGAGCTTTTAATATTTTTAAACAAGCAGTATTTGGCTCTTTTACGTTTTGTAGATAGATTTTTATCTATCTACAAAGTTCTAGTTTTGTGTTATATGGTATCACAGCTTGGTACAGCTGGCATACATCAGTGTTGCAGAAATTTAGGTTGCTGTGATATATGTATAGATCCAATGTCTGAAAAGATTTCGGAAGGTATAAAGTAAAAAATCAAGAAGCCATCTCTAGCTGTTGCAAATGTACTACTACTCAAAACACACACATATCTAAAACTGATGGCAGACTAGCAAATCTGGAGTAGGATTATAAAAAAGATAAAATAAAACAAAGCTTTTATTATAAATGTAATTCAGGTGTAGGATCCTCCTAATATAGATTCACAGGTATTCCCCGGGTTACACATGAGATAAAGACTGTAGGTTTGTTCCTAAATTGAATTTGTATGTAAGTCAGAGCAAATACATGTGTTTAATAAATGCAATTAGGACAGATGTTTGTCTCAACATATTATTAGGCAGCGTGGTGTCAGTTACTGTATAAATTCCTCACTGTAAGTTAATCAAAAAGAAAAAAAAATAAATAAATAAATAAAAACAACGTTATGGAGCCTAGACATTCATTACCTTCTGGAGCAAGTTGTGCTTTGATATACAAGAAGAAACAACTGCAGAGTTTGTCATTAAAAGTGACAAGAGCTTGCAGAATAGCAAGACTTCTACTGCAAGTTATACAAACCCCCCCTACCCCTATCAAGCCTCTGTCCTGCACACAAACAAGCAGGGAAGCCCCGTTCGTATCTAGGCGTCATCTGTATGTCGGATGTCCTGAACTCGGGGACTACCTGTAACTGAATGTAAATGTTCACCAAGTGAAAAATCTTTCAGGCTCAAAATCACTGGGAAACTCTACAATCTCATTAGAGAGCGGTTGTTTTGGGAAACCTCCGCCTTGTCTTAGATCGACATTTTCTGCCATTTAAAGAGGACCTGAAATTTTGTCAGCTGCCACATCAGAGGATGTCAGCTGTCATTTTTGACCTGGTTCTAATAAATACTTTTTGCCTGGTTGGTGTTCTGATCCTTTGCAGTTATTACCTTTTAAATCACTGACTCAGTTACAGTGTTCAGCTAATTGTCACACAGTTATCTGCATTATTGTTTTAGGTGTAACTGACAGCAAAGAATCAGATTTACATCCAGGCAAATACCATTCTGTAGGATGAGTTCAGCAATTGCAGTTCAGATCACCTCTCAGTAACAGGTCCACATTAACAGGATTCTTTTAGGTGCGTACAGATTAATTGACTGGTTTCTGCAAATGCTGTTCATACAGTAAACTTGCATATTACATAAGAACTTTATCTGATAATCTCTTGATGGGTTTGTTTAGTCTGCCCTTCACACAATGCTCTGGAATGTGCAGGTGACATTGTAATCTACACATGCAGAAACAACGCACTGTTGTCACATAACATCTGACGGTACCTGGCCATTCTGTGGTTCCCTGGTCTTAGCCTGAACTATACGAGGTGGAACTTCTGGGATCTGTTTGCGAAGCTCACTGGAAAGGTTGGCTATTTTTCTGGCTTCAGCATCTGCGGCTTGCACCAGCCCTTTATTCTTGGCATTCAGGGCATCATTACGACTCTGGATGGCTTCGCCTTCTTGACTGGTTTTCACCTTTTGTGTTTCTAGGTCAAGTATTTTCTATGAAGACACAATTCAATGCAATCTTCAGATGGATCTCAAAATTTCCAGAAATGCAGCAGGTAGCAATCACAAGACACCAATACCACAGCTTTAAAAGGGTAAACAAACAGTGCTTGGCCTTCAACTCCTTTTATCTATACCTAAAACAGACCTATCAATACATCTTTTACATGGTGGATTTCATATATACTTATTTTATTACTTTTTTCTTTCATACAATTCCTGCACCTTTCTTTCAATAAACCTCCCACCCCCTCTGTCTATAAACAGAGGTCTCCTCCCCCTCTGTCTATAAACAGAGGTCTCCTCCCCCTCTGTCTATAAACAGAGGTCTCCTCCCCCTCTNCCCCCTCTGTCTATAAACAGAGGTCTCCTCCCCCTCTGTCTATAAACAGAGGTCTCCTCCCCCTCTGTCTATAAACAGAGGTCTCCTCCCCCTCTGTCTTTACCTCTCTACCTCCTCTGCAGTGGTAAAGATTGAAAAGGAAACTCTCCCAGGATACTTGCATTACATATCCCAGGAGGCTGTGGGCTTCTTCTTCGCATGCGTCAAATGCATCAACAAGGGCTTTCCTGTTATGTTAAAAAAAAAAAAAAGTTGATCTCACACATGCACAGTGCGAGTTTGGGTAAAGTGAAGAAGAACCCTGAAGAAAGAAGTTGGCAGGGCTGGACCGAATGGCATATGCCGGAAAGGAGGAGGAAGCCAAGACTGAGTGGGACAGTTTGTGGATAGATGGAGGACTTTAGTATGTGAATGTTTTTTTTGTAAACGTTCAACTTTAATAAACTGTGTACCTAGAGGCTCCTATTGGCTGTCTGTAATGAGCTATTCTGCATATGTGAATTTAATGCTAATGAGTGAATTTTTCCCAAATTTCCAAGAATAGTGAAATCAGTTTGCTGAAAATGTTGTGATTGGCTGTGCGTCTATCTATCCACATCTTGTTTAAAGCAGACCTATTACCACAATTTTTACTTCATATAGAAAGGTATTCAACCTTTTTATATAAATTAAAAAAAGAGTTTTGTTTGCTTTTGTTTTCTCAATTGCTGTCTATACTGAATGGGAGCACAGAGCCTACTGAGATCTGTACATCACAAACTCCAAGAGACTTCAGGCTGCTCTTTCCTTGTATGCCCAATCTTGGGCATGTGCAGAAGGGACTCTTCAGTTATTGAAAAAAGAAAACTTCAGATATCATGTACACGCACTTTTATTTTAATTTTTTTTTAAATATAGCAGCATATGTTACTTTGCTCTCATGCCTGTGCAGTACAAGATTAGATGACATAGGCAGAAGATACAAGAAGGAAAAAACGGCAGCGCCCAGTGCTACATCCGCACTGGGATGAAACAGGAAACCAGGACGATGCGGGACTGTATAGAAGACAGCTCCAAAGGGATCTGCAGAAGTAAAGGTAAGCAACATTTTTTTTATTTTCACTTTAGTTCAGCTTTACCCTCCAAAGCCACATCATTTAAATACTAGTAATTTGCATCTCTCACCTCACTAAAACCTACCCAGGCACATTGTAAATACAGGGGGTCCATATACAAGTCCGGATGTTGTTGTCGACCAAAGAAATTTTATTTCTGTCCATCTTGTCTTAAGATTTACACAGTGCATGGTAGAACTTTACTGCAGTCATACAACACAACTAGGTCATCACCCTGCCTGTGATTGTCCAGTGAAAGAACAGCAACGGACTGACAGGGATATCCTTCCGCTTTCTCCTCCTGTTAAGTGTGTTACCAGTCAATGCACGAATGAAAAACACCCAACTGTACCAAATACTGTCCTCCCCTCTACCAGTTTTTTTGTTTGATGTATATCGGATTAAAAGAAGCTGAAAGCAAGCCAAAAGTATTGAACTGAATTTGAAGTAGTAATAAATACATAACTGTATTCATTAGCGTTTTGTGGCATCTGCCTGCAGTTCTTTGCCTAAAGATAACATCCAATGCCTTAAAGCGGAACTAAATTCAAAACAAAAATCACACTTACCTTTAATCCCGCAGATATTTTGATCCGTCAAGAAGTTTATTTGTTTGGGTCACGCATCGTCCCAGTATCTGCCGACATTTTCTTCTCTCCTCGGGCGATTTAGATGGGAAAACAAGATTGCTGATCTCACTGCACATGCATGAGATCCGCAATTTTTCCTTCCATTAATGATAGAGCTCCTTTTGCGCATGCCCAAGATGCATCTGCTTACCCTGGCCTCGCGTCCCCAACGTTCACACGCCGGGGATGTAGATGGCGCCCAGCATTTGTAAAACCAGCATCGCCAGGGGAAGCAGATTTTGGGCATCGCTGGAGGACATTGCGGGAACGTGGAGACTAGGTAAGGTTTGAAACTCCCTGGCAATTCCACACCAAGTGTGGATCAGTGTTACCGCTTTTGGTATGGATAATTCTCCGAGCCACACTCGGGATTACTGTTAGGGAGGTTAAATAGGGTCTACCCTTTTACGTAAAGTAAACATTTTGAGATTAGGTCCACTTAGTAAGTAAGGGTTACAGAACCTTCCAATATACTAGCTAGTAGTATTAGACCACATGTTGTGGATTTGTTTATGTATTGCTAAAACATCTATCAGCTTTGCTACTTCATCAGTTCTATCAGTGTAAGGGAAATAATCCCATTCTTGGTGTCAGGAAGTCTGCATAAGTGAAGAGAGATATGTTGAAGCCAACGCACCTGTTCAGACTTCCTGACACCAAGGATGGAATTGTGTAAGTAGAACAGGGTGGCTCAACAAATTTCAAACCTCCTGGACTTGGCCAGTCAGACGTATCACCTTCCATGGTAATTGGATTATGGAGTTTGTGCTGTGTGGATAGAAATGCTGTGGGGTATTTTCTACACTGCTAGAAGTGATGGAACATCCTTGGTGTCAGGAAGTCTGCATAAGTGAAGAGAGATATGTTGAAGCCAACGCACCTGTTCAGACTTCCTGACACCAAGGATGGAATTGTGTAAGTAGAACAGGGTGGCTCAACAAATTTCAAACCTCCTGGACTTGGCCAGTCAGACGTATCACCTTCCATGGTAATTGGATTATGGAGTTTGTGCTGTGTGGATAGAAATGCTGTGGGGTATTTTCTACACTGCTAGAAGTGATGGAACATCTTCATCATTACAGAAAATAAGTCCAGCCATCCAATGACCGGGATAAATGAGAACCTTCACACACATCCAATGAGCCGGTTATGTGACCACACAGATGGCAGAATGTTGTATTACCTCCAGCAGCCGGTTCCTCTCCGTTTCAGACATCTTTGATTTGGACGATTCTTCCAGTTTCTTTCGTAAAGCAGCATTTTCTTTCTTCAGTTTTTCCAGGTCGGGGTCTCCTTTTGGCCCGGGGGATTTTAGACCCAGCTTGGTTGTCAGGATTTTGGAGGTCATATTTGTATTAATTTCTAATGAGAGGAAACAAATGTTAACATGATAAAAAAGACTGATATTTCTATATGTTTTATGGTTCCTTAACGCTGTGGTCGCCATACTTTTTGGACCCACGGACTACTAAATATACCGGCTCTGGACCGTGCATGCGCATGGAACCGGGGGTCACTCAAAGGGGAAGAAACTTTTCCCCCGGAGTGATATCATGATGCCAGAACCCTCCCACTCCACCATCACAGGTCTTAATCTGTCCAGAGACACAACCCGCCCACTGCCCTGAGTCTGCGATTTATACGGGAGACATGGTCCACGGCTCTGGTCGGTGCACCCCCCCAGCGGGGTCCTCCTTCTGACCCCGCAGTGGGAACGCCATGGCCAGAGCCACAGACCACCAGTTGGCAAATGCTGCCTTAATGGATCCAAAAGAGAAAAATTCATATTGCAGTTACTAGTCCTTAAATCGACCCAATCAGCACATATTTCATTATTAGACTGCATTTATATAGAGGGAACATATTACACAGCACTGTACATTTACTTTATAAAAAAGGGTAGATAATACTTTATTATAAAGTTTAAAATAAAAAGAGAAGGGAGGGCCCCCTTCTTCTGTCTTTACACAGAACTGAATTGAATCCGAAGGCTGCGCAGAAGTAAAAGTCTGTTTTTCTTGTTTGTTTAAAGTTCTGCTTTCAAGGTGGTGACTGCATTATTATTTCTATTCCTATTTGGTGATCCTGCCAGTAAAACACTTCCTGCCCCAGTGATATTTACACAGGTAGGGAGGAGGCAGTGTGCTCACCACTTTCCTAATGTACATAACCAGGGCCACTTCTAGCAGTACCTCTCCCATGGCTTCCCATAGGGACTGAATGCGAAGGAATGAGGATTAGCTGGCTAAGTTTCCTCATCACAGCAGTGTCACATAGATTAATATTATTAAACAGGATTTATATAGCACCAACATATTACGCAGCGCTGTACATTAAATAGATGTAAGAACCTGATTTGCTTTCCGTTTTAATGTAGGGCTCAGATTGCAAGAAAGAGGAGCAGCACAGGGAGCCAATCAGTTGTACTCATGTGGCAAAAAGTGAAATGCTGATAGGAGGAGAGAGCAGATGACAGATTATTAGTTTGCTGATTCTTTTTTTGCTGTCCTGGTAAAGGAAGGGACAAGGCATGTAAAGAAATACAAGATTGGGATTGTTGTGCTGGATTGAGGGGGCACTTGGGGGGAGGGGGCAGTTATATTGCCCCCCCCCCCCCTGTGAATTACCCCACCCACGTGCACTTTTCCTTGCCAGTCACATTCACTTGCTGGCTGTAGATTCACCACAAACCCTCTGCAGCATTGGATACACTCACAAGGAAAGTGTTCACACAGAAACCTTATAATATACAACTCCTTTTATACTCAGACAACCACATGACCTCTGGTACCGGCCCGGTAACTCACCCTCAGCCTCCTCTCAGCAGGGCGAACAGGTCACCTGTCAGAACCCCACCCAGCCGCACTGACACCTCCTAGGAAAACCCATAACAATAATAAGCCCTCCACTTCCGGGACGTTTGAAAACCGCGCCGCGCCTACGCTGCGTACGTAACACAGCGCTCACGCTATTGGTCACTGTTCAGAAATTCTGTCCCCGTTTTGACGCCATTTTCTTGGAGTTCACCTGCAATATCTCCCTTGAACACTAGAGAGCAGTATGTTGCGTGGCCTGTGTCTGCTTTGCAGTTAATGTGAATGCAAAGAAAAGAAGTCAGGGGACACAGACCAATCAAAGATGGTAAAGTTTCCAGGCTTTACCTTAATCTAATAAATTTATACATTGGTGTTCTTCTGTCCTTGTTGCTTCCTATACCACTGGCATTAGGACAGAAATGTTTGTTTAGGATAGAGTTGGTAAGAGTTAGAAAACTTCAGGTTTGTAATTCTGTGTCCCCAATAAAGATATCCCTTACATTATGGAAATTCTCTGATGGGGACACAAAGATCTGAATGGTTTCATACATTTCATATGGAGAATAGGATAGCCAGGAGAGCTCTTATATAATGTGGTTACCAAGCCTCATGTGTTAAACTAACAAAAAATAGGTAGAAAAATGGGAGGGAGGAAGAAGAATGAGGAAAGGAGGCTTTATTGAGCAACAAAAATAAAATATTTACTTTATTCCATAGACAGTTCATAGCACTGACTAACAAATCTAAACTAGTGTCATATAAAGTACATGTAAATCAGAACCAATGTGGTAGAGTATTACCAAATTCCAGTGTTTTTTTTTTAAACCTGTTTTGTTATTATTATTACTATGTTAATATTATAAACTGATTGCAGATCCTTATTATGTTGATATAGTTTAAGTCTCAAATATCCCCTGAGGAAGCCAAAAAGCAAACGTGTTGGGAATACAGAGACAACTTGGAATTTGTAAATACTCCACCACCTTGGTTCTGATTTACATGTACTTTATGACATTAGTTGAGATCTGTTAGTCAGTGCTGTGAACTGTCTATGGAAATAGGTAAATACTTTATTTTTGTTGCCCAATAAAGCCTCCTTTCCTCATCCTTCTTCTTCTCTCCTTTTTTTCTACCTCTTTTTTGTTAATTCAGAAATTTTATAAATGTTCTCCCCCATAAGAAATGACAAAGTTGGAAGGACAACATGTGTCAAATTTAGTGTTCCCAGTCCTTTGCATTATATGTGTGCAGTAACCCCTATAATTGTGTCAGCTTTCTCCTTCAAAAAATTTCAATTTTTTTTTGTCCTCCCCTTACTTTGTCCTATATTTCCATGAACTATGCCCCGGCTGCCCAGTGCCCCTGTTTATGCCCCTATTCTGGAGAAAGAACCGCACTGCACCCACAACCACAAGGATAACCATGTGCAAAACACATTAGTTTGAGATGTGGTTTGCAGTTTGCTATGGAGCAGCTTACTGTACAGTTTTCCACCACAAATGTTAAAGCGGCCCCAAACAACATACAATATGGTACACCCGGGCTCTCATGTGGCCAGCAAATAGGTAATGATCTGTAGAACTAATGATAGATGGTGCAGAGCTTTGTGTAGATAGGAAAAAGCAGTATAGAGGAAGGATGGAGTGGAAAAGATACAAAGTAAGAAAAAGATACAAAGTATAAATCTTCTGATCCTCCAAGAACAGAGCTGGTAGGCTGCCACCTCTCACTGACAGCTCTCAGTAACATTGTATTCAAAGCCCAAAATAGAAAATACAATTTGAGATTACTGGCCTATCACAGAAAATGAAAATACCAGCCGGTGGTGACCCTATGGTGTATATATACTGTATATAGGTGCTGCCAGTGCAGATGTCTGATTTTCCTAACATAGGAAGGGCTGACATACAACGTCCATCATAGTAACTTGTTCTTCCAGGTATTAGGCACATCCTGCTTTGTTCCCAGGAACTGAACATTTCCCTAATCCCGGCCTAATTCACTTATGGCCAGAGAGGTCACAGGTGATGGAATGCATTCTCTTATCTACATCATAAGTAAATATAATCATTCCCATTTGCTCATGGGCAGTCATAATGTTATCTCTCCTAATAATGGATTTTATATGTACATACCGTAGTTATTCAGTCAGCATGGCCGGATAAAAGGCACGTGACCATTGAATTCACCAGAAGGAAACACTCCTATCTGTTGTGGTTTTATGACGCCACGATCACCTTCCTGTGACCAATTACCACCTGACATATCAGTATTGGACATTTAAAGTATTGTGTACAGTTATCAGGGACCCATTTAGGATATAGAAAACTGGGCAAGCCCCTAACCTTCTCCAGGAACCCTATCGATGGGATAACAGGGTGAACTATAATGCTGTGGATTTTGGGCCCTCGCTTCATATTCTTATCATTTTATATTAAGCACGACCCTGCCAAACTCTGCAGCTGACAGATCCCTTCCTTTCTCAATAATCCAGATTCTACATTGTGTCATTATTACTATTTCTATTTACCAATGTGACATCCCTCGTATTACGATCATTACTCATCACAATTTTCTGAACAAACGTTCTCCACCAAGTCCCCTGAAGAAGCCAGTCAAGCGAAACACGTCAAAATACAAGACGTTTCTCCGTTAATACTTTACTAGGGATATTTTTGTCTAGTACATTGGTCTATCTCCCTTTGTCTATTGGGAGTGACCAAATGGAATATTATGTTTTATGTGAAGTATGTATGCAATATTGATTGCTTCTTAGCTATCTTCTGTTTTTTCTACTATAATAAAGCTGTGCTTAGTTGTGAACTACAGATTGAAAAGAACAAAAAAGATGGGCTTTTCCGGCAGTATAATCACAATTTTACTTATTATGGGTATAATCTGTACATGATTAATACCTGATGATCTAGACACATATAGCGTACATGGCCTTGGGCACTATACAGCAATTACTACTGCACCACATACAGGTTTCAGCACAATTTGCTGATGATATAGATGTCCATTACATAGTTACAGCCGTCTAAGGACCCTACGCGTTTCGCCACAATGGGCTTCTTCAGGGGTAAGTAGCAACAGGCTGTATAAAATATCTTGACAATCTTGATGGAAATGAAATCTTTTAGGAAATGTTCAAGATATATGCAGATCCTGGTGTGCTGAGTTTCAAGGAGTATAAATAACAAGTAGCTGGAATGAGCAGGTGGTTAGTCTCCACTCCCCTCCTGTCAATGGCTTCAGCTGTGGTGTGTTGTCCATCAGTACTGAGGATCTGTATAACTCATTGTTTTTTTTTAATTCAGTAACTAGGTAAAGCAAATATTCTTTTACTATAATGTATGCGTATTCTTACTTTATCAGTAACAATAATCTTTCTTATAGTTCTTTCAGTAATCCAGTAAACAATATCTCCACTCCAGGAGTTTCCTGTAAAAATGACCACTCACTGCTGTTCCCTCCCCTTGTACAGAGTGAGTGGTCTTGTATCCACCCCGTGCAGTTTTTAAGAGGCTGTCTGTAGTCAGGGGTGTAGCTGTATAAAAAGAAGAAGGGGCACGGTTCATTCCCGCCCCACTACACCCCTGCCTAGTTGTCATTTAAAGGGGAAGAAACTTCTCCCAGAGTGACGTCATGATACTAGAACCCGCCCACTCTCCCATCGCAGGTCTGAGCCCGAAACAACCCGCTCAACTCCCTTAGCCTGCAATTCTATATGGGGGACAAGGCCTGGCTGGTGCGCCCCCTCCCCCCAGGTCCTTCTCCTAACCCCGGGGGGGGGGGGGGGGCAGACCTGCCAGGGCCTTGGAATACCAAAGAACTCTTTGCAAAATAAAAGTGGGCACTCCTTTCTCCAAAAAAGTGAGGGCACGGCGTTCCCTCCCATGCACACCCCACTACACCCCTGTCCATAGTAAGAAGATCTGCTAAGCTGCACCAAAAGCTCTTTGTTCCGCAACCTATGAACACAATGATAATGAGGTCACCACTACTTTTACAAGGTAATGTTTCGGGGCACACAAAAAAAAGTGGTATGTTTTATGGTTATTTAATATATTCAAATTAAAGTTTTTGTGCCTGGAGTTCATCTTTAACCGAGTCTTGTTTGCCAGTAGGGGTGTTTATCAGTAATGGTGCTTACCTTTTATTATTATTAAATTATTATTAAACAGGATTTATATAGCGCCAACATATTACGCAGCGCTGTACATTAAATAGGGGGCTTACCTTCTACTCTAAACAAGTTAAAGAACATGGCATGCTGGGATAGTTAGAGAGAGAAGAACCTTCCTCGTCCTGCTCACATTATTCAATCATTCAATGTATTATGGGGTTCAGGTAAGGTAGTGTAACATGCGTCTTAGCATTCTATAGTAAATAAATCACCCCAGCACTACATGTACATCTGCAACATTGCGCTTTGTCATTAAAGAAATAGGAAAAAAGGAAAAGAAAAACTGGTGAATTTATGCCAGTACTGAGGTTGGCAGGTTTCCTTTGGAAAGAAAGGAGGTGTAAAGAATTCAGAAGAATTAGGATATCACTGGACTGCATGGAATTTATTATGTGTATGTATTATGTATGTGTGTGTGTATTGTATTATATACATTATTCTTTGTGTGTTTTAAGATACAGGTAGAAGTTCCTCCTAACAAATCCAACCACCTAATTAATGTTCCTTGTCACCACGTTCCACCTAAAAGTATAAAATATTTCTCCTGTAGGAAGGGTTCAGCAAGAGGAGCCAAGGGCTGTTTGCCCACAGGCTCCAGTAACATGTACAGGGTAAAGTATAAGAATCCATCGCTGCACCCAACACCAGTTATTTCCCCAGCCCCCCAACAAACTTCCATAAATAATGCACTCCACATTTTTCTGCTGGAAATACCTGGCCACGGCAGCCCTTTTATTTTAAACCAATATTTTTGCAACATGAAATTATTTTAACCAACTCCATTTTTAACGGAAATAATTTTAACCACAACATCTTCTGTAAGTCCATGAAAATCTCCAAAATTCCTGCTCCATTCTCCATTTGTCTCTGCTCCACCGCTAGGCCCCCAGGCGCTCGTACACCGCCACGAGGACAGTTATTGGTTCTCCCCTCTTCCGAAAACATAGCCTCCACAACAACCGCATGTTATGCAAGGCAAAACCTCTTTCCCCCCCAAAAACGAAACCTTTTGGGTTCTAACTCCCCTACATTACCCATTACCCGACTCTAATTTTCATGGACCCCGAAGAAAAAACGCTTCCCAGCTGCCATGACAAAGGTAAAAACCCCTTAATAGGGAGGGAGGGTGGGGATGCTTTC
>NC_092867.1:22707313-22759066 GCF_032062135.1 Pyxicephalus adspersus | reverse complement strand
CCTGCTTCTGTCTGGCCTTGAATACAAACAACTAAGTACATATGTTAATATTACTATATTTTTTTGTAAATTCCACACACTTTACAGGACAATATATTAAACGTGTGTTTAAACCAGCAGAGAACATGTCAAGGTATAAGAGGTGAGAGGACCCTGAATATTAGAGTATATTTTGAATTACAGGTAAGTGCATTGCATTACAAAAATGTGCAATGGGTATTTGTTTTTATTGGGCTTCCTTACAAATAGTTAAGATATTTATTCAATGCATAAGGACTCCCCTACAATTTAATAGATAATGGCAATATAAAAATTTAGATTTGACAAATTTTGCCAAACCCTGGGAACTGGCAGTGTTGTTTAATTCTGCATTATAACTGTTGTCCGGCTTCCTGATATGGTGCACCATACCTCTGTAGTATAAGACATCATGGTCATGGCCACCATTAGGAGTGGTTGTACAAGGTGACAACACAGGGGCACAATTTGGTAACAGTTGTCATGCCGTAACAGGAAATGATTGAGCAAGAACATTCATCACAGGATCACTAAGTAATATATTCATATAACATACAGCTTTAAAAAGATTGAAATAATTACATTACTACATTCTTGTAAATCTTATGTCAAATTGTAGTAATTGCATTTAAGTTTTCATAGCAAACTGAAGCAAACTCTCCCCACTGAGTTATTTGTAATTGTCACATACTTTACTACATTAAGCAATACATGGAGATTAAAGGAGGAATGGAGAGTGTGAAAGCTGTAAAGTATTTGGAAAGTCAGATAAGTGTCTGCACTCAGCTAAGTGCTGTTTGAATAAGATACAACTAGTTAGTAGTGGTATATAGAAGAAATGCAACAAATATTTCTCATAACTTGTTAGACTCCAGTCCTATTCTTATTTCTTTAAAATACATTATACAATCCATGTTGTCCCCATTCTTCAAGCATCTTAGCTCGCTGTCTGACCCTCTTCAGAATTTTGGCCTGGAAGAGGGACAGAGTGCTTGGCCCACCCATTCCTTCCAGCACACTCGGAGCCTAGATTTCAAATAATAAACTGTAAGTCTGCAGCAACACATTGGGCCTGCTTTATTAAAGCTCTCCAAGGATGGAGAGGATACACTTCTATCAGTGAAGCTGGGTGATCCAGCAAACCTGGAATGGATTTCTTCAAAGTCATTTGCTAGCAAATGTTTTGAATCCTGGACCAGATTCATTCCAGGTTTGCTGGATCGTCCAGCTTTACTGATGAAAGTGCATCCTCTCCAGCCTTGGAAAGCTTTAAAAAAAAAATAAGGTCCAATATCTTGCTGCCTTATCCAGGTCCTTTATTCCCTTTTCAAGGTGAAATTGAACTAACTGCTGCCAAATACACTCTGAATTTGGGCCCACACTGCCACTTAGTTGCTAAATAAATCCTGTTTATATATTGTATTATATATTGTTTATATTACATAACTATTTGATTGTATGATCACTATCACTATCTTAGTGATAATACCATCATCTTATTACATATTAATTACAAAATGTAAAGGTCTGTTTTAGATGTATAATGCTCCTTTATTAGGGTTTTACAATTATTAAAACAATTTTGTATTCAGAAATATTTAATAATGACAAGAATGACAAACATCTGACATCTCTTATGTATTCTCCCACATATGTATATTCATTTGTATAGGCATTTTTTGCTACTGGGATTTTAGGTGGAAGGCTCTGTACCCTCTGAAATGTGTTGGAACTTTTTATGACTGATATATTTTTATTTTCTTAAATTTTTTTAGCAAATTCTGTGTTTATTGAAGATTTAAAGATTTAGGTACAAAAAGGCTCACAACCCCATGTTGAGTAATAAAATCATAATAATAAAAAGAAAATGTACATAATAAGAATATTCATTGGGAATATATAACAAATGAACAAGCCTAAAGATAACAAGAGACACAGATATTTGAGGATAAATAAACAAAAAACTTGAACATCCATGGTAGATAATAACTCTTAAGTAGTAAAACAAAAGTAAAAACCAGAAGCATACCATACTGGGTATTTGTAACAAAATGAAGTTTATAGGTAAAGGGGGGGAGAACATGGATACTGCCAACATATTCAAAGATTGGAAAAAAAAGAAAAAGGGAGTAAAACATGAAACAGTCGTAACGACCGTGATGTTCTGTCTGGGGATGCAGGGTCAGCAAACACATGGAGGCTGTGGTCAGTAGACTAATACAATTTTTAAACCTTTTAGGTTATACGAATCCTTTAATGCTCTCATTACTAAAAATCTGGTATCATGGTATCTTGGAGAGCTGGATACATATAGAAAATTCATTGTGGGCAGTAGAAGTATTGTACAAAAACTAAATGATTGTGGGTGAATTATGATTGTGGACATCATGTGACCTCACCCTGGTTATCCTTTGGCCTAGATAGTGAGAGGGGTGCAATATATCTAAATGACCTTTTTGGGTCTTTACCCTCCCATTGTACAGGAACCCGATGTCAAATAACACAAGTGTCAGTCACCATTCTTTGTGACAGTCATAGAAAGCCACATGAAATTGTTAATGAATATAGCTACAGGCCACTAGAGATGAATAATGCTCATACAGTTGTCATTTTTTCTCATAGTCACGTAGACACACCCTGACTACTTTATGAGTCCTGCTGGCTGGTAAACAAACCTTTAGGCACTATAAGCAGCTAAATGTAGAATTACACAGCAGACTGCATTTTGTATGAACTTCCTCACTAGAGACATGGGGCCTGATTTATAAACGCTCTCCAAGGCTGGAGAGGATACTCTTTATTCAGTGAATCTGGGTGATCCAGAGCTTTAATAAATCAGGCCCATGGCCTTTTATGTGGTATTGACATTGCAATTCAGGCATTGACCTTTTATTGATTGATATTTTAGCCAATATATGTATTAGGGCCATGTCACAAGGATGATCTTGACCCTGAATGGTATTAGAATTTCAAAGAGACCTCTTTCTAGTCTGTGTTGAATTCCTCCCTCTTTAGTAGGGCCAGTGATACATAGCACCCTCGTTAATTATCAAGATTTGGCAATGTTCAGGTCAAGGAGAAGTGATTCCATAGAGGTACATAGAAGTCTTCCCCGCATGGCATGCCACTGGTTACGAATGACAAGTTGTAGAGTCTCCTGTCTGATATCAACCTTAGGAAATGTGATTGTAAAAAATGTTAATTATTGTTATAATAAATAATATATTAATACACACAAATTTTTATTTCCTTTACTAATTTCAATATGTATTGCATGTTCTCTTTTAATACCACTTTACATAGATGTACTATGCTCCCTAATCATGTTGAATACACATGTGAATTTACATTGGATTAATTTAATGGAATACCAATAGGTTGAACTCCAGCCCTGTGTGGCATTTCTACTTCTCATTCTTCTTCTAGTACCAGCCTTGGACATTTTTGGAGGCCCTTTGGTATACACAACCTTCCTACCTAGTGTTAACCATGGTTATTTCCACCAACTTGGCACCTCAGAATAAGTGCAGCACCGCCAACCTACTAGTCCACTAATAACCCAATCTACGGCATGCTCTTCCCTATTTCTTTTTGCATAATTTTTAGATGAGATTTTAAAATGAATTCATTCCTTAGCATGTAGCTGTCCTAAATCATCATGTTGGGAAAACATGTCAAAGCCTTTTCCATTTCAGTAGCTGGAGCTCATTCTTGTATTCATTTTTGTCTAGGTTAGATTTGTAGTATCTCACTTTCTCCTGTGGTGACAATGGTGGTGAAATTGCTAGAATGAGAAGAAGAATCTGACTACAAATTATTGCTAAGAACTTGGTTACAAGTAAGAGGTAGGAGACCGTTAATTGCTTTGTGGGATTTGTGTCTGCATTACGGCCCAAACTTCAAACCTCATTATAACAATAAACTGCAAATAGGTTAATAAAATACTTACCATGCTTGAAGCTTCTAATTCTCCAGGATTCCTCCATTACTGGACATGTAATTTTATTTGAAAATAGTGAAGGGTTAGAATCACTGTCTGTTTTTGGGTCTATTCAGGGCTCCAATTGAGGGAATTTAGAGGGGGGTAAAATTCAGGAAGAGGAGTTGGTTCCAGGACAGGGTCAAATAAGAGATAGGTGGGATGTATTTAGGTGAACTCCAAACATATGACTGTGCTAGTGAAATGATCTAAGATTAACAGTGATCAGTCTCTACCACATAGAAGAATCAGTTATTGGGGTCAGAGTTATAGGAGAATGATTCATAATGTGTCACTGAACACAATGTATCTAACACAGAACATTTGTTGTAGTTTTACAGAAGGGAAGTAGTCTGACAAATAGGAGTGATTACACCTACTCATTTCTTTGTCTTTTGTCTACAGAAAATATATTGCAGGTCTGATTATAATCCGTATATATATATATATATATATTCCAATAATTATTGGACCCCTGTGCTGTGTTAGGTGGTTTCCTTAATCCAGTGCATGTGGGGGCTCAGGCATGTTCTTGCAGTCCACAGATGTGAATAGATCCCCAGAGGGATGTACTTTAAGTTTCTATTACTCCTCTGGGACAGGGAATAATGGAAATTTTCCTAATGGTGTACAGAAAGCAAAAAAACTGTTTGGAACTTTACTGGAATTGGGTGCATTATTTCAGCACACAACAGGTATGTTCCCATAGCACACATATGTAAATAAACCTTTAGAGGGGTATTACTCTCACTTGGGGACATTGCAGCTGAGGCAGGAAGTGAATTGAAATTTCATTGTTGGTACAAAGACAAGAAAAAGCAAAATGACAGTTTTGCTGCAAGTACACAGACTACCCTATTGTAGTGCAGCTCTAGTATGTGGAAATCCATTAACTTTCTGTAGCACCTCCGGGACAGGAAGTGAATGGAAGTTTCCCCAGTGGAGCTCAGACAACAAAATATAAAAAAACTGTTTTACTTGCAGGAATGTTCCCACGCCACATAGAGTGGATCCTTAGAAGGGACATTTCCTTCCAATTATCCATGTCCTTTAACTTCCTGTTGCACCTCTAGGACAGGAAATGAAGGTAAATCTCTCTGATGGTGCACAAACAACAAATAAAATGTTAGGAGTTTTCTGGCAAGTGAAAAGGCTGCCTTAATGCAATGCAATCACATAGCTGGGAACGAGCCCTGAGAGGGTCTCTGTGTTTGGGACATGTCCTTTAACTTCCTGCATGGACATTTCCCCATTGGTACACGGACAACAAAAAATAAACTGTGTGAGGTTTTACTGTCAAGTGAATGGGGGTGCCCTAATACACTGTTCCAGCAGAGAAGTTCCCACAGCACATAAATGTGAATGAGCCCTTAAAGGGGCATTCCTCTCCCTTTGGGAAGTCCTTTAACTTCCTGTTGCACCTGTGGGGCAAGAAATGAATAGACACATCACATAGATGCCCTTAGAGGGGCATTCTTCTCCTTTTGGAACATTGGAAATTTTCCCACAAACAACAAAAAAATAAACTGTCAGTAGTTTTACTGAAAAGTGCATGGGCTTCCTTAAGGAAGCTTCCACAGCACATATATGTGAATGAGCCCTTGGAGGGGCATTCCTCTCTTTTTGGGACAAGTGCTTTAACTTCCTTTTGCACCTCTGGGACAAGAAGTGAATGGAAATTTCCTTCTTGGTACACAGACAAGAAAAAATAAACTGTCAGGGGTTTAACTGCTGTTCTAATGCACCACCTGTCCATGCAAGGGAACGCAGGGAAGCTCCTACAGCAAATCTATGTGAATGAGCCCTTAGAGGGGCATTCCTCTCCTTTAACTTAGTGTTGCACCTCTGAGGTAGCAAGAAATGAATGGAAATTTCTGCAATGGTGCACAGACAATACTAAAAAAAATGTCTGGACTGTTAACCCTTTCCTACTTTCTCCCTAAAGTTTTAGCACCACTTCCTCCTACTCATGAGTTTGCATTGTGCTCTCTGCACAGTGTCCTAGCCATAAGAAGCTGACAGGCTGAGACCTGCACCCAGCAGCCATCTCCTTCAGGTATTTGTCAGGCAGTCAGTGAGTAATCAGTCCCAGATCCTCCCAGCAGTCACTGACTGCTGCAGCTGCTTCCCCACTCCCATCAGTGCTCAGCTCTCTCCTGGGTCAGGAAACTCCTCTACAGCCTATGCCAGCAACAACATCATTCTTCCCAGCAAAAACCTGAACTCTGCAGCCATGCTGAAGGTTTTGGTGGAGTCAGCAGCCAATATTCCGAAAACTAAACTTGGCAAGCCAGACCCCATAGTCACTCTCACCTTCAGAGGTAAGTTGTGCTGTGTATGTATGGGACTGTGCTCTGCTCATTGCATTGTTGTGCTGACAACCAGACTGCTCTGACAAGGTATTTGTATGATTTATTGCTTTTTATATGAATATATATCATGGTGCTCATTGCTTTATTGTATTATGCTACTTTTTACTTAACTTTGGTGAATGAGAACTCTTAGCAGCCAATCAAGTATCACCTTTCAAACACAATACAATGCTCATGAATGTGGATTTCTGATTGGACAATATTACTAGGCATCTGTGCACTGTTTATTACTTGTGTAAATGGCAGGTAACCCATAGCAACTGGTTAGGAATTAATGTAAAACCCCATGCTATTGTACTAATAAAGGAACAATTCCAACTCTAGGCAGCAAAGCACTATTTATTAGGTCTGCAAGCCATAGTAACTGGTTAGGAACTAATATAAAACGCCATGCAATTGTACTAATAAAGGAGCAAGTCAGTAACTCATAGTAACCAATCAATAATCACTTTTCAAACACAATGCAGTTTTACTGATCAATGAGCAATTCTGATTTGACAACGGTGTTTTTAACCATGTAAATGGCGTATAACTCATAACAACCAACTATGAGTTTTCAAAGACCGTGTAATTTTGCTAATAAATGAGATGATTTGATTGTATTGCTTTGTACTGTGTATTAGGGCTTATATATGCTTTGCAAGGTATTGTTTATTAAATAAGGGACCATGCTTTGTATACAATGAGCAGGTCCAGAGAATGAATTGGAGCTGTTGTGTTAGAAATGTTGCCAATTTCTCTCCTTAAACAAAGATATTGGAAGTTTGGTAAAGGGATTTTCAGGACACCAGCTTGTCTCAGGATGTAGTATGGATTTCATTAGTTGTATTGTTATGTTGGAATGGCGGAGGGTCAGACCAGGACCTGCATATCCCATGTGTTCATCTTTACAGATATATCTGCTACCCCTTCATGCAAACATTTGTTTTTGAATTTTTTATGTGCACCAAAAATAGTTACTATGTGGATTTTGTAAGCAACAGGAATGTGGCTGCTGCAAATTTTAGGATTTGGTCTGCAGATATGGTTGATGTAGTTTACACATGGTAACATTTTATCTGACAATAGATGGAGATTATAGCCAGGGGTGGGCAGGGACGGGTTTGTCATTCATCAGCTCTCTCCATCCACTTCTGTACTGGAAATGGAATTTATAGTTAATATGCTGCTGGCTTCTCCTGGTCATTTTAGGATGGTCATCGAACCTGGAGGTGTCCAAAGATATAAGATCTAATTGTATGTCTATAAGAAGCCTCAAGCATATAATTGCACCTCCAGGCTGGTCTGTGTGTGGGAAGAAATGAATTACCCTGGACGGGTCATGCTAGTGCCTGCATAGGGCATTAACATGCATGCCTGTACAGTTATGTCAGTCATTGGGGAGAAGAGATCTTTTTTTTTTATGTCTTGGGACCAGGATCTATAACAGATTTTGTGCTCTGTGATGGCATAAGCTAGGTATAAACTATGGTAGTTTTAATCGATCCTTACAATCACGTTTAATAATTCAGTGTATCCTCCCTTATCAATAACTGATCTGAATTACAATCAATTCAGATTAATATTTTTACATTCATTGCTTGATAATTAATCTTAAGCACAATTAAATTTTATGTATAATTGAAGAGTCACACAACAGTTGTCATTCAGAACACTTAGGCTAGGTGCAGATGGATGGTGGGCATCTTGCATCGAGTGTTTGGCAGCAGACAGCACTGATCCCTTTACTTCCAAACCAATTCATTCCCATTTGGCAGCCGTGGGTGAAATGGTACATGTAACATGATTCGCGGGCAGGGTTCATAGGCAGAAGAAAGTGGCAATTATACTGCACCCTCTCTGCTGTCTTAACTCAGAATTAAAATATACAAGTACGTACTCTGGAACACATGGAGGGTCTAGTGATATCTTTTGCAGGTAGAATACACCTGAGAAAGAGTCAAATCCCATTGTTTTATTTGGATCTGTTTACACCAATGTTTGTATAATATGTTGGGGGGGGTAGTTCTACAAAATGACCAGGTGACATTAATTGGGGCTTATTCCTTCTAAGACACATTAATTATTTGCAGCTTTCTGATTAAGGTCACCTGGCCTCAGGGACCTCTTATAAAGGGCGGGTGGAATTCAGGTGATGGAAATCAGTGGAGAAAATCTCAGGTGTTGTGTATCTTGTGTGGTCAGTGTGATAGCTCCTTCTTTGTATGAACCAATATCACTAAAAAACAAAAACACCACAAGCTAGTCAATCTCAAGACTTTTAATATCAGCTTCATGCACAAAAATACTTTCCTTTTCTGCAACATTGTGAAACGTGTATTGCTCATTCACTGCATTGTGTTAACCTGACATATTTTTACCTTTTAGATGTCCATTTAATTTTGTGCACTTTTCATACATAAAACACATCTGCAGCACACCTGTAGCCGAGGAATGGCACAGCAACACAATGCACATTGTATTGGTGTTGGGGTATGTTGTGTTAGGGAGTGATCTTCCACCTTGTGTTTCTATAACACATCACTGTAAGTGGGTAAGAAACTAGCTAAATGTGAAAATAGGGTATTTAGTGCTCATGCATTTGCTGCCTTCTGTAGCTGTTTGTTTTATTTCTTTCAGTCATGTTAATAAGATAGGGGTTTATAAGATCCATTGTGTTTTTTTTTTTTTTTTTTTATCTTCTATAAGATATATTAGGGCATAACTGGCCGGCTGTTTTCATGGGCGAAGGGATTTTTTTTTTGTTTTGTGTACACCTGCTTGGCTTGGTGTAGGATTGGCACCATTTTGCTCCAAGATGAAACCACTGTTGTATCCATGGGTCATCTATGAAGGATTGCAAAGGACTTCAAACCCTAAAGAAGAACAGATGAAGATGCCAATAATGAGGAGGGACATTGCATCTCTAACAGCACTAAAGAAAGGCACATAAGCAGGCAACATTTGCACATCTTGTGCAAACCCTGGGCACTGCTAGTGGAGTAAAGATCTGCTTGGATTACATGACGTCCTGATAATAGATGGGAACTCATTGTAATGTCTCCTGTGTTTCTGTTTTGCATTAGGCGGTGCCACATTCCAATGGGCCACACAACCATAGTTTTATGCCCTGTGGTGCAATAGAAAAGCTTTGAGTCACAGGCATGTATAATTATGTCTTTTGATATTGACATACAACCTTTTGTTTTTGTTTTGTGTACACCTGCTTGGCTTGGTGTAGGATTGGCACCATTTTGCTCCAAGATGAAACCACTGTTGTATCCATGGGTCATCTATGAAGGATTGCAAAGGACTTCAAACCCTAAAGAAGAACAGATGAAGATGCCAATAATGAGGAGGGACATTGCATCTCTAACAGCACTAAAGAAAGGCACATAAGCAGGCAACATTTGCACATCTTGTGCAAACCCTGGGCACTGCTAGTGGAGTAAAGATCTGCTTGGATTACATGACGTCCTGATAATAGATGGGAACTCATTGTAATGTCTCCTGTGTTTCTGTTTTGCATTAGGCGGTGCCACATTCCAATGGGCCACACAACCATAGTTTTATGCCCTGTGGTGCAATAGAAAAGCTTTGAGTCACAGGCATGTATAATTATGTCTTTTGATATTGACATACAACCTTTTGTGACAATGGCTTTTATTTCCAAGAGACACAGGGGAGTGCAGGCACATACAATCAGCTGGGAGAAAGATTTCAGTAAAACTTCAACCTATGGTGGAATCTATGAAAAAAAAACTATTAAAGTGCTGCAATGAAAATACAATATCAGTGCTTTGATATACCCTTAATATTGAACAGAAATTTTTGTTCAGTGACTTCATATTGTAGGTTAATATTATGTTGATTTCTTTAAAGAGAACCAGTCACTTATGAGCCTCTGAAAAATTTTTTCCATTTTTGTAATGTTGTAATTCTGTCCCATCTCTTGTCTAATATCAGTGTTGCTAACAAATGCTCAACATTTTTTTTCATTCGGTGGCTCTGTCAGCATTATGTAAAAGAAATATAAACCCCTTTACTTAGCAACCGAGCAGAATGTCATCATCCCTTGCAGGTCTTGCAGCCTTTCAATGCAGTGGCATTTGTCTATGGGACGGAAATACAGTTAAATAACAGTACACACATCTGACCCTGTGAAGTAAGGTTGTACTATTGTAACAATTTAAAAATATAAATTTGGAATAAATACTTGTGCTCTTTAAAGAAGTATTTAATGCAAGCTTTACTTCTCCAGTATTGCATATCTCTGCCTGTGTTTACCTATACAGTCTCCCTGATCGGCAACATCTGTGCACATCTGTCCAGTGCATATGTTATAAGAACTCCAGAATGATTTGCTCCTGGTGACAGCAGAACATGCACTGCTTTGGTGTTTTTTCTGTGGAGTGCAGGGTCAGGACCTCCATGCAGCTTATTAATGTGCTCATATTGGGCAAATTTCCTATGGCTTCCTATGTGGTCTTTGAGACCGTAAGTGATGGGAAATCCCCCCAATTATTAGTGATTACAGTTCTGAAATAAGCAACAGATTGGAAGTGTATAAGGAATTGCATTTGTGAGGGTTAAAAAGAGCCTGTTACTGGATGGTTTTAACAATCTTTCTATAGGATTCTTTGGAAATGTTATCATTGAGGGGCCATTGTATAAGCTTTGGCACTGCTGTTGGGTGCCACCATCATGGATATGATGCCAAGCTGTCACTCCAGTGGAACTCCATAATATTCCTCTTAACTCCTCCTTGGCTGCTAGTTTGTGTAGGAAGGTTAGAGGAGGTGCAGAGGAGATTAGCCAACACAGACAGTAAACAGTCACTCCCAGAAGAAAAGGGGCTAAGACATATGACGAGGGAGGGGATTATGCTAAGGAATTCACTCTCCTGGTCACATTTCTAGTCACTTTGAGAGTGCATAAAAAATATAAATTCATAGAAATTATATTGTTTTATATTTGCAACTTAAGTTGGCAACAATTTATTTTAGGGTTCTCAGTAGGGTTTTCAGTTATTAGCCTGTAATAAAACAGTTGTCCTGGGGTACCTGCATTGTACTTATGTGCATTGTCAGAGGATGTGTGCACCAGTTGGGTTGTTTTACCTAGAATCATTCCTATAGGGACACCACTTAACTTTTTAAAACCTTGGGGAAAAATCTCTACTAAGAGATTTCTTCCTTCTATTTATTAACTAGGTGGTGGGAAATGTCTGCAATGGGAACCAAGAAAAACATATAAAAAAGTAAAAGGTTTGGTTGGAGCTCCACTTTAATGATTGCAAGTCACCAATGTTGTTTTAGTACCAGATCTAGGTTGTAACTTAATGAAACCAAAGAAAGATTCCACTTGATCATGTTTTCGTTTCAGCTGACTTACATGTGTTACATGAGTATGCTGCTGTATTAGTAAATTCCTACCCTTCAAAACAGCATAAAGTAACAGCAGTAATTCCCATGATATGTGAATTCTTGCTTGAAATGAATCCCAACTTCAGTTGGCTCAAAAAAGTTCCAATATGACCAATTGCTGTGGCCAAAGAAACTTTCTGTTTGTATCTAATTTTTTATGAAGCTGTTCACCTGTATGAAAAAGTTTTGGTTGTAGCAGTCACAGCTCAAATCATGCAGCACACACTAGTTTTAGGGAAATGTTAATCCTGAACAAAAAATGTAGTCTGTAAGTTAAGGAATGGCTGCCTCCATCATAGCATGTATGATTCATGACCGGTTCTCTTAAGGACACTTCCCGGAATGAGGCCCAGTGTGATGTGAGCAATGCCTTATGGTGCTTGACCCTCTGGCTCAGTATGACCTGTGAAGGATCTTTCTATGTAGACGTCTCAGGCAGTCTAGTTGGGTATTTTTTGCTGCATAATTTTCTGTTGAATCACTGACTTTTTTTTTTTCTGGTTTAGCTATCAACATACTTGGGATGGAAAAACAATGTCAGCAGCTGCTCTTGTTTCACTTGGAGTCTGGTTTGCAGTAATATGCTGTAAAACACAGAATGAATGTATAGAAAAGTGAACGGTTGGTGAGGAATGTTTACAAGGCAATGTATATGTAGACCTTCTATGGTCCCATACTGTTTCCTGTACACAAGGAACTTCTTACACTAATATGCAGAAGACATCAGAGGACAAATCATTGTTAGCAGATGCAAAATGTTCTGGGAAGGGAGAGGGAGGAGGGGTGCCTGCCATGGATCATATAACCTTAAAGAGCAGTCAGAATGTACTTTTATGAACTGCGTGTTTCTGTGTTTGTTTCACCAGCCTTTTACTTATTGAGAAAGTACTGCATAGTCTGTACTGGTGGGACCTTGGTGGCAAACAGGAGAGTAAAATTGGAGCCACACAGAAGGCTTGGTGGTCATTGTGCAATTCTTGGTTGTTAAAAAATTGATAATATGGGCTTCTCTGCCCATATTAGAGCGAGCCGTAGAGCCACCTCGACTCTCTAGAATGGTCTTCCTCATCCTATTTGGCTTGCTTCTGGCTTCTGCTCATTTAAAAGAGCACTCAAAACCCATTTCTTCAAATATGCCTACCCGTCTTCTCCTGTCTCCTAAACCCTTACTACTTCCCATCACTCCATATCTCCCCTCCTATTGTATGAGACCCCCCCCCCCCCCACACACACACACACACACCGCCTAGATTGTAAGCTTTTCGGGGCAGGATCCTCCCATTCTCCTGTGTCACTGTCTGTATCTGTCTGGCATTTGCAACTCGTATTTAATGTACAGCGCTGTGTAATATGTTGGCGCTGTAAAAATCCTGTTTAATAATACTGTAGGAGCACCAGACTATAGTTATTGATGTTGGCAGGGGCAAAAAGGACAACCAAAACCAATCTCTGTAGTAGAAGGGGGAGCCATGCTGAAGGACTGATGATGACCATTGTTCACGAGTGCTTTTATTCCAAAAGCTGATAAAGTGAACTTCTGTAGGGACTTCAGACCACTAGTAAGAATGCAAAAATCACATGAAACCTTTCTTTGGAGTACAAGGTAATCCAAAATAGGGACTCCCGACCACAGTTAAGGATTTACCAAGCTGTTGGCTGGGGCAACCTAAACTCTCAATAGGAGTAGAAGGAATGCCACACAGGTCTACTGGCCATTGTGGTATGCTTTCCTGCCAAAACTTGATAATATGGGCATCCCAGACCACAGTTGTGGTGGCAATAAGCTAGTGGAGCCTAATGAACCTATTGATACCCATCAGTGTAGTAGAAAGAAGCTGCACATATAGCTTGGTGGTCATTGTGGAGATATCTCCTGTCAAATAAGGTTAATATGTGCCTCTCTGTAGGGGCATCGGACTACAGTTAAGGATGCTCTATGTAATCAGCAGTTTCCAGCACTTTTCTTTCTACTCCATTCATGAGTTCATACCCCTGCTGCCATTGACAGAAACTTGTAGTATATCTCTAATAGAGGACTGCTTTTGCAAATATATGGCAAGCTTGCAGTCCTGTGACACCCATACTTCATGCTTCACAGGCTGACTGATCCTGACTTACCTTGCCTATGCCACCAAACTCTGCTTCTTTAAAGATCCAAGCTTTGCTGACATACTTTCAGCACTTCAGTGTGTCCAGTGCTGGTATGATCCATTATTCTCTGTGGTTTCACCTAGTAGCCACTACTTGACTCATAGACACTACTTGACACAGCATAAAGAACCACAGACATGAAGCCTATCCGAGTTTTGTGACACAGTGGTACAGGTAAGTATCTGTTGCTTTCCCAGCTGACCATTTTATTTTTTTTAATAGCAACAGATGCTTTAATAGATGTATGTACTGAGAGAAAGGAAATTCTTCCTTTGCTGTCATCCTGAATTGCAAGGTATCCAGCTATCCTTGGTTTAAATAAGTCAATGATGGAAATACAAACTGCAAGCAGTTCAGAAATAATGATGCAGAAAATATTGAAACCACTGGATCATCTAAACATTCAGACATCTAAAGTTTCTCATAGAAGAGGTCAGCAGCAGTTTTTGCATGTCTCATGGGGCAGGATTGCTTCAAGTAAGCAGTCATTAAGCATGTCGAGTTTAGGCACGCATTGCCTTACGTTGTCTTTATTTTGTCTTATCTACTTAGCCCTGTGCCATGAATTCTGCTTTTGTTATTGTAACAAGTCAGGACGTGACGCATACACCAGGAAAATCGTTCTCATCTATGGCATAAGAAGTGTTATTCTCCTCTTATTTTTTAACTTCTGTATTTTGCAAAACATTTATGAAACTTGCATGACGCCTAACTGTCCCACTTCAAAACCAAAATGCTGTACAACATTTTTCATCTGTTCTTTTATTGATCCAGGAGTGAACAGAAAACTTTTAATTGTGCTTCTCTGATTTTGATGGTTGTCAGTGGCAGTTTAACAGGCTCCATTCATCTCTTGGTTAAAGTCTATAAAAAATGTCTATTTCGGGTCCGGTAATTTGTGCAAATGTGCCAATATGAGTTATGACCTGCAGTACCCTTTGTTTATCATTTACCTAAATGGAATATCACTAAATGTTGTCAGATTTTAAATGGATCAGCAACCAAGAAGATCTTAGAGCCAATGTGAGGGTACCCACAACCTGTGTCAATGGGATTTTGTTTGCTTTAAATCAATATTACATTGCTGTAAAAGTCTATAGAAATGCAGATGAAGTTTTGCGCTTTAGTGAAACCCATCTAGTAACACCCACTCCCTGTAGATTCTAGAATGTGATTTTTGTTTCTGTGCCATTTAAACCTGATCACAACCCAGGTCTAGGTAGCTGGAAAGAGCAGAGGTAGTCGTGTGACAATCCCTCTTTTACATTTTTAAAGGTATAAAGGCTAATCTATGAATAATAATGTAACGCAGGTAGATGTGTAGGATGAGAGAGAGAAAATAATTGATACATTTCCAGTGATCCTGGATTTGGCCTTTCAATTCAGCATTTTTTATATTGGGGAACACATATGTATTTCTCATATGATAATTCTAGCAGATACAGAACTCAAGATGGAAAATGTCCAGTTTAAAGGTACCCATAGATCCTAAAATATCTTAACACCTGTTTTACACATTATTCATGATTTATTGAATGCATTAAGCCTTAGTAACCTATAAAATGTCCTTGGTTTAGCAGACTTGAAATCTGCTTTCAAAGGACTGAAGTGTAAAACAAGCCAAAAAATACAATTCAAAAGTTAACTATGACAAGCAGTTGATTTCTTTGTGTGTTGTGTTTGGAAAGCCCCTTTCACTTCCTGTCTGGTAAAACATTATCATTACCTGTGTCCTGCTGATAATCTCACTAAAATGACCTTCCAATTACAAATAATAACTTAACAGGGGATATAACTCTTTTCCCCTTATCCAAAAACTAACAAGATTGGCAGGACATACACTTTTATTCATGTTGCCTTTAGTATTTAATGTTTTGTTGTTGCACAAAAATACGCCATCCTGGTGTACATATTGCTAGGTTGTAGGTGAGATGTGCCATCTATTTCCATCTTTTGTATAAAATTTTAGATTATGATAAAAAAAAATCTTTCAATTCCCCGAGGTGTTTGGCTACGGTACAATCTTTTGTCTCTTTCCCAGAGAAATATTCCCTAAGGGAACAGAGTCAAGAAGCTATACAGAGGCATGTGTATAATTTCCTTCTACAGTAAAACATCAGTTTTGTTCCAAAAAATGAATCCAATCAGGGTCATCCTAATGCATTGCATGGATTTCAACCTTTCTTACTGATCTTTACCTGCTCCTGATTTGTAGATAATAATATAAACTATACTAGTGCTTAAATGTATTTAATATTTATGTAACTTTAGGAGGCAGAACACCCCACTTACACAATCTGTCCTAGTGTTAAAATAAGAATCGCCACACCATTATTTGTATTTAAAGAGCAACTCTAGCTCTGGGGGATAAATAAGAAGGCTCTATCACTGAGATGTGTAAGCCACTATTTATGGGCTGGTTCTATAATCTATAATTTGCCAGGTTGGTGCACTTGGCTTGTAATACCTTCTGAATCCCTGACGTAGAATGAGTGTACAGCTCAGGTGTTCAGATCATTGTCCATTAACCACAGCTGAGGTTGATGGTTTGGTGTCACACAGCTGATCTGTACATGAAGTAAATGACTTCTTTTATTTGAGAAGGGTTGATAGGATTGATTAGCTTCTATGAAACCTCACATTAGGTCACAGTAACCCTTCTGGCATATACCACTGTGGCCAGTGAGTAGAGACTTTGTTTTGCTAAATTTCCTTTGCAGAAATGACTAGGCTTTATACATTTTATGCAAGATATATCATATATATATATACAATATATGTATTTCTCCAGCCAAACATTTTAGTTAGTGGTCAAAAGTAATCGTCCACATATAAGTCTCCTTTAAGAATGTCTGGGGATGAAAAAGAGTCCAAAACTCCATGCATTTACCTCTTGTCTTACTGCTACTTGTAAATATTTAACATTTTCATTCTGCTCAGGTTTCACAAGTTTGGGTGTTGGCTTGGTTAGTAACCAGTTTTATATCCCCTGGGCATGTGGAAATTGCTTAGTTATTTTGTACCTTTATATACAAATCTCTGTTAGGTATAATTTGCTCCTGTTCGATCTTCACGTTCAGGAATTCTTTGAAATACACTTTCCTTTTCAGTCTGTACTAAAAAATACAATCTTGTGTGGTCATGGGCTAGGCCAGGATGACTTACCTCCCGCAGAGCATCTTCCACATCTATCTTTTTGCCAGAATCCTGGAGCAATGGCCACCAGGATACATATTGGGGGAAAATACTGCCAATATGGTCAGCAAGAACAACGCAACAGTGGATCTAACCCCCTCCCCACTACTTCACCCAAAAACTGCTGCCTTTACATACTATTGTACACACTGCAAATGATTGTGCAAACAATGTGTGTATACAGTCAGCTGTATATGAAGGGTTTTCTATAGATAAAAGGTAGTGCCATAGATGCTAAATGTAATAATAATAACAAAGTAAATAATGCGATTGGAGAATTGAATTTATTATATGGATAATGTCTTTGAACACGTCATGCTCATGTATTACTCTATCCTGATTCAATCTTGCAAAGGTGGCCTCCTTTGAATAACTGCAGCCTCCAATTTGATCTTAATATTCAGATCCAACCTGTCAGAAGCAAACACTAATGGTCTTAGTGCCAGTGTGAGGGTACCCACAACCTGTGTCATTGGGATTTTGTTTGCTTTAAATGAGTATTACATTGCTGTAAAAGTCTATAGAAATGCAGCTGAAGTTTTGCACTTTAGTGAAACCCATCTAAGAGCACCCACTCCCTGTAGATTCTAGAATGTGATTTTTGTTTCTGTGCCATTTAAACCTGATCACAACCAAGGTCTAGATAGAAGGTGGAAAGAGCAGAGGTAGTGGTGTGACAATCCCTCTTTTACAATTTTAAAGGTATAAAGGCTAATCTATGAATAATAATGTAACGCAGGTAGATGTGTAGGATGAGGAAGAGAAAATAACTGATACATTTCCAGTAATCCTGGATTTGGCCTTTCAATTCAGCATTTTTTATATTGGGGAACACATATATATTTCCCATATGCTAATTCTAGCAGATACAGAACTCAAGATGGAAAATATCCAGTTTTAAAGGTACCCATCAGATCTTAACATACAGATCTAACCTGTCAGAAGCAAACACTAATGGTCCAGATAGTTGGTATCCATTGCTCTAAGTATCAATGCTATTATATTGGTAGTAATGAAGTGTATCAGGAAAGCAAATTCAGCTGACCATTTTGTGTATACATACATACATGTGTATGTAATATGTAAAGGAAGAAAATAACTTTTTACACCAGGTCCAGGTATGCTGGACACCTCCATTTTTCAGGTCTTTCCCAGACAGTATGTTCAGTAAAGCTGGAGGTGTGGCTAATCTCATAGTATTAAAAGACTTTCGAGTTGTCTAATTTGTATTGTATTCCAGCCATGACATAGGAATGGGTTGTTCCTGCTTTATCTTTATCTTGCTCTGCTTATTAACTGGACAATTGAGCGGTTTCCCTCCCTTGTGTAAACATCATCTACTAACAGCAATTGAACTCATAGGGAGCTAGAATAACATTACTGAGTCAACTGTTTAATCTGGAATGTTTGTATAGGAGCAATATATATTTACCACCAACAACACTGGAGGAAGATAAACACCATACTCAGTGTAATATATACATGTGTGTTCAGACAATACAGGGTGAATTGACAAAGTATAGAAATATGCATTAACCTTTATAAAGCAAACACATATGACCATATGGGTAATTTTTTTTAAGGGACATTTTGTTAGAACCTTGCATCATGCAAACCAGAACTCAGAACACAAGAAACTCTTTGCACATTGTAGCCTGGTACAGGGTGTCAACAGGTGACACATATGCCAGCTAAAAGACATGCACACACCTTTTATTGGTTTTAAGTCACCTCCCCCTTTACCTGCAATCACAGCGTTCTCTGTGTTTCATTAAATCTGTGTTTCATTAAATCCAGTGAACTTCATTGGGCTTTACACACCGTGGCCCAAATGTTACGAATGGATCCAGCCACAGTGTGCATAGTGCTAAGTAATGGAGAGCAGATAGCCGCATGCATTGCCCAGTATACATTTTCATTATTTGCTTAGTGAAAGGAGTTTGCACTCTCTTCACATAGCTTCATGTGCTCATTGTTGTACCTCCCCCGTGTACTCATTGTGACTGGGCAGTGGAACAGCACTCACAGCCTGGATTTTTTAATAACCGTTTTTTAGCTTTTATCTTGACATGTTTACTTTATCACTAACAATTTTAAACACTCCTTTACCAAATTTTGACTAATCAGTGCAATTTTCAATAAGTGTGCCCAGCTTTTGAAGAAGGTGATATTTGTTAATGAAAATGTGCAACTGCCTGAACAGAGATGATTTTCCCATACCATCTACTCAAATGCAACCAGAGACTTTTACAACTTTGGGTTTCCACCAGAGATTGTTGGAGATTCCCCAAGCAGTACTGGATAGAGTTCGTGAGCCATCTTTGGTCAGCCTAACAGTTGTTAACAGATGGAGAAGAGTACAGAATCATACTTTTACAGAGCACCCCTGTAAACATAAAATAAAAAAGTATTTTAATTTGGATTAGAAGAATAGCTCTCCATTGTCATGGCTAACCTCCAAACAAGTGCAAATGATGCTGCTATTGCTCCAAATAAACTTGAGGACATCTGTAAGGTAAATATTTGATGTTTATGTTGGTCAGGTTATTTTCAGCTAGATTGAGTGGCTTTCTCATGCATGATGGTGGTCTAAAGAGTTTGCCAACTCCACTGTTGCAGGGTGAGGGACAGTTGATTGGGTGGGTTAGTATTAATATCCAGCCACATCTGATTCCCAGCTTTCTTCTCCCAATCCTAGCTTCTTTGATATGCTTGATATTATGGCGGAGTAAGCTTTAAAAGTTTATTAAGCATTCTTCTGCAGAGAAGGTCATTGGTGTCAGCGGTAACTGACATGAAAGGTATTTTTATATTACTCATTGCTCAAGAAACACCTAGGAACTGCTAGGAACCCTAGGATTCCATGGAACTTGGTTGTGAAACATTGCTCTAAAGTCTATAGAAATGATTATTTTTATTCTTTGCAAACTCCTTGCACATAATGTTCCAGCTGAGATTTAAGCCCTAGTAATCTATATTCTGTAAATCAGTTTTATTCCACAGGACTCTATTCGTCAGTTGTCACCAAATAACATCCAGCTTTCAGGTCTTTAGAGTGATGTTGTGTTCAGGGAGTACAGGCTAGTACAGGAATGTCATAGAAGATATATTGGCAGCCCTAAAGTTTCATTCTTTACTCCCTCTTCATCCTCCTCCCCTCTATTGCAAGACATCTAACCTAAACACTGAATATTTTCCACCTATTTTCAGAGAAGGTAAAACAAAATAAATAAAGTCACTCTTTGACCAGCCACTAACTGTAGACCCAGTACCACCCTCCTCAACCCACCTCATCTGGCCTTGTAAATATCCAGGCCCTTCTCTATATTATAGGGGCTTTTCAGCTTGAAGGCCTGCTAATTTGATTTGTTTATAATCTCACCTCTAAAAAGGTAAAAAAAATCTGCTGCTAGTGCCTCACAATTAAGTGAGATTTTGCTAGGCCCTTTTTATACCTACAGGATAGTACACAAAGTCAGCTGTTGATAGGACATTTGTTTCCTAACCATATAAACAATTTATTCATCATGCACGTCTATAGACCATGCATCATGCACGTCTATAGACCAGCGGGCTCTCTGCCTATGCGTGGTCCTGCATTGGACTGTTTTATAGATGCAAATAATGGCAGGAATTTTAGTACCGGTGCTATTTCAATGATGAGCTAGTCCCAGCGGCGGGCCACTCATAAGATTTAGCTCCGCATTGGCTGCGTCTGGCATTTCCAGCATTCCCCCTCAGCTGTACTTTTCTTTGCTACTCCAATGCATGAACTTGACTGGTTGGATTTTCAGAAGAATATTTTTATTAATATTGTTAGCCTGTGCAAAAAGGTTACCACTGAAATTTAGGCTACAAAGCCAAAGGCTACAAATAGAGAAATAAAATAAAAAAAAATGTTATGCCTTTTTCTCTGTTATAAGCTTGTTCCAGATTGAATGTGAAGCACAACCTCTTTGTTTCCATATGAAAAGGGTTTATATTTAATGAGAAGGAAAAATTTCTTCAATTTCTTCAAATAATTTCAAGGTTGGCCCGCGACTTTGTCTAAGTTTTTAATTTTGGCCCTTTGTCTATTTGAGTTACACCCCTGATCTACGTCTTCAAGGGTGTTTTACACTTTTACACTCCCATCTTGAAAACAGTTTACATCAGGCAGCACATTTTTTTTTTCCCTGCCTAAAAAATCTCTGTAGGCAATATCTTGTCTGAGGTCATCTTGTGGCATCCTCCTCGTTTGTTGTTCTTTTGAAGAACTGCTACTTCCATGGTCTATTGGTGTCTTTTGGTACACATGACCATTTGTTTATTTATAACTCACTGGCATTGTCATGTTTCATCAATGGAGTTCTGATGACCATACTGCCTACATACTGGTGCTTAGAGGAACATTGCTCATATTTCTCAATAGCTCTACCCTTCTATATCCTGTGGTTGCCACTGAATCATAGTCTCATGCAATCACTATTTTGTTTGTTTTGGAGAGTTACAGCAAGTAGCAAAAAAATTAGAAAACAAGGAAATCATTATATCATTTGTAAAAAGTATAGCAGCTTATCCAAAGACTTTGACATGTTGCCTTAAATGACTGCTGCAGGAAAAAATGTAATAGTTTCACAATACAATCTGCATATATCTTCTAAAAATATCAGCAAAAGATTGCAGGAGTTGTTTAGCTAGCTATATGCCCTATATTGTCAGTCCATGAAAACTTTGGTCAAATATTTCCATTAATTTATTTAATCTCTGTTTGGATATAAGGGTCATTGAGAATTGATTGGGAAAGACTTTTTTTCTGCCAATTGGTTTGCAATCATTTTTTCATTTGTTTTATTTGAGGATGACAAGAAAATGCAGGGCAAATCAATACAACATATAAACAATTAGGGGAAGCGCAGACAGAGTAACTTTTAAAGTGGAGACTCAGGGACAGCTTATCAAATGGACTGCAGAAGCATCTTCTATAGAAGCAAACTTCTTTTACATCACATACTGCTAGTTGATTGGGGGGATTAGTTTATATTGCTCGCAGTTAGGATCACAGTATCTTTTAAACTTTGCAAGCAATACCAGCTTGCCAAATTTTGACTATGAATGTAATAGATTGTAAGCTTCTTCGGTGACGGGGACTAATATGAATGGATTTTGTTTAGGGTAACCTACTGCAGAACATGTGATTTTCTGCAATATTATATAAACTTATAAACAATATTGGTAAAGCATGACATGTGGCATGTTATCCAGGTATTTTATGAAAATCTGTTTCTGATCGGGTTAGTGCAGATGTTACATTCTCTCTTAACCTCCTCTTTACAGAGAAAGTTTATCGTAAAAAAGTACTGTACCAAAATCTCAGTCACCTCTCAATCATCTCTGTATATTTACTTTATGGATTAAAGAAGGAGACATGTATTTTATTTTTATGAGAATTTCTCAGTTTAGCTCTGCAACAATTGTTCCTGTCGTGTTAAATCCTTTAATTTTGTTTTCACATATAGTAAAAGGATTTCCCTTTTTCTTTAGAAAAGGACTGTTACAAATGTGTTTACAAGAGTAGACATTCTATAAAATATACCCATGGGCCAATATTCTCAAAGGATATGTCCATAAATTCTTTCTCTTCATTTCCCTTTGTTCTCCTGTGCCAATGAAAGGAACCTAAACAACACAAACACAATTGTAGGATCTGGAAGGCCTGTATTATATATGAAAATATATTTTTTCCTTTTGATTCCCTAACCATGACTGCTAAGACTCTAGTCTATATCATGCCTGTTTATTTATTCAGATCAGCTGAAAGGGCATTCTGCACACTTCGTTGACCTTACGCTCAATGTGAAGATGTTATATATGTGGAAAGTTTTGACGTTTCAACTTATAAACTCTCAGTGCCAGTCAGCACAATGCACCCACTTACAGAAGATCCCCTAAACATATTAGTTCCATTTGCCTGACTAATAAGCATCACAAGGGGTCATTCAATTCCTTGTCCTGTAACAATCTAAAGAAACAAAACAAAAACATGTTTAGAAGTGAGTTTTATTGGTGTTTTTTTTTTTCATTTACAGGGGAGAAAAAGAAAACTAAAGCTATCGACAATGAACTCAACCCAGTATGGAAAGAGGTATGCAGGTTTTATATAGTGAGCTTGTATTGCTATTGTTCTGATTTGCCTTTGTGTCTATTTAGCACAAAAGTGTAAATTTCTCATAAATCTTTTTTTACAGGGGTCAGTCATTTTGTAAACTTGATCAAATAAACATTTAAACAATTGTCAATGTAATTGTATCCTCCTATTAGTCATGGAGGATACATTGTTATTTACATTATTTACATTGTCATATCTTTTTGAATAAATGGTTTTAACAATATTTCAAATGATCATGATAATGATATTTTTTCCCAGTTTCTTGCAAACCTTTTATACTTAACCTGTCAGGTCAGAAAGCAAATATTTCTGCACTCACATGGTCACCCTTGGCTTCATTACTTTAGAAGACAAGTGGTGAGAGACAGGGGTGTAGTCATAAAAAAAGAAGAGGGGGCATGGTACTATCCATGGCGAGCGCGCATTCACATCATTGTTATGTTAACGCCTCATTCCCAAATAAAGCGAAGGTGTGCCCACCCCACTACACCCCTGGTAGGAGAGAGCCCACACCCAGTGTCCTGTGCAGAGGCATACCTTGGGGTGGTCCCTTGTGCCCTTTGTAATCATATACAGTTCAACTATTCATGTTGTGCCTATGCTTCAAACATTTGTAGCATGTTTCCCTGTGGCGCAGCAACCACTTCTCTGGTGCCAGTAATACTGATGAACATGGGTGCCACAGAGATTGATGCAGCATAGGGTATGCTTCAACACTCCATGTGCGAAAACAATAGGCTTTCATTTTTTTTTAAATAAATTACTTTTCAGACCCCACATAGGTGAGAGTGATCATAGTCAGCCAGTAGTAGGTACATATACTGTGTTCTAAAGTTGGCGGCTGGCACACGCCACCAACCCCCCCCCCTGTGGTCTGCTGGAATCAGTACGGAGGCATGGAGTTATTTTTTTTGTACAGTGGGAGCAGAAAAGGGCTGTGGGAGGATTTAATTTGAGCAATGCTAGTGGTTCTACCCCACAAATAATACCTAACTATTCACACAAAAGTTAATTAAAAAAAAAAAATCTGTATTAGAGATGTTGAGATTCAGCCTATTGTGTATGACATTATCATTTTTGTTACCCCGTCTCTGGGCTTTTGCATCTATTGGGTGCCTTTTTGCCAACCTTTAGGTATGTGGACCTTTTCATTTTACCAGGATAACTACTTAGAAGTAAGACAGTGACTTAGGAACAACTAGCATGAAGAATTTTGCTGTGTCAGTCACTGCCTTGGAAGTGAAGGGATAAGGACGAATACCAGACAACAGCAAAGAATTCAGAATTGGCTGCACTTATATTTATGATTGGGTAGATTCCCTTAACACATACACTAACGAATTAACCCCTGCAGTGCTCAGATGTCCTGTACTGCTTGTAAAAATTGCATTGCCTATGTCTTATATACAGTGACAAACATTTATGAACATTTTTGAATTTCTGCATGAATGGCTCTATGATAAAGATGTGCACATGTACAACATATTATCTATATTAGGAGGCAAGGTGCTTTATTACCACATATAAGCCCCCTAAGTCCAGAATAAACATAAAATATGTGTAACACATGCCAAGTTTCGGGTATTGGTTATACTTTATATACATGATGGCATAGACTTTTTTATTCTAAGAAGTTATTGATCATTTAGAAGGGGCAGCATGACAAGAACTAATTTAATTTAGAATCTTATGACCCAGGGTGGAGAGAGGGAGGGTTGTGTGAAATCGTCTGGCTCCATGGTATGATGCAAAATATTTGTGGTTTACATCCAACTATATATACCCCGTTTTACACTTTCTCCTCTTGCAGCTTCTGGAGTTTGATCTGAAGGGAATACCACTGGACTACTCCTCGACATTGGACGTCATTGTCAAAGACTTTGAAACAATAGGAAAAGACAAGTAGGTTATGAGTCGATATGTACTGTAATATATCTTGGTAACAATCCTAGTTTATTGGTTTGTTTGCTTTAAAACTGAGAATTCTTACTATGGGTTACTGCACATTATTGCTTAATGATCCTCAGGAAAGAAAAACTACATGGCTCAATGATTTTGCTAGCTTTACAGTGCTAGATCACAAGTTTGAATCTCCGCCAGAACTCTCTCTGCAAGGAGTTTGTATGTTCTCCCTGTGTCAGTGTGGGTTTCCTACGGGTACTCGGGTTTCCCAAATCATCCCAAAAACATGGTTAGATTGGTCGGCTTTCCCTCAAAAATTGCCCTTCTACTATATGAATGACACATGACTATGACATGAGATTGGGAGCACCATGGAGGGACACCTAGTGCTATGACCATGGATTTTGTAAAGTGCTGCATAATATGTCAGCGCTATATAAATACTGTCTGCTCTCATAGTCATATGTGGTTAATGTAGTCTAAGGTCAATTTTAAGGGGATGCCAATTAACCTAACTGCATGTTTTTGGGATGTGGGAGGAAACCCACGCAGACACGTGGAGAACCTGCAAACTCCATGCAGGTAGTGTCCTGTCTGGGATTCGAACCTGGGACCTAGCACTGCAAAGGCCGGAGTGCTAACCCCTGAGTCACCGTGGCTAATAATAATAAGTGATACATTTGGTCCTGAAATGTACAGGTGTGTGTGTGTGTGTGTGTGTGTGTGTGTGTGTGTGTGTGTGAGAGACAGGTCCTGAGATTTCACAGGTATATCAAAGAGTGAGGAACCTTTGAAAAGATTACTGTTACTTTTGATTTTTTTACCCAGAAGCATAAAACATATGACTTATTACTGAAGAGCTGGAAGAATCCCTGGAGTCAGATTACTGGTGTTTGTGAAATACTAATGCTGGCATCTGAATTCTTGAATCTTCTTTGCTTTTCTCCTAGTTTAATGTCTTGTTCATGATGATGGTACACAAAAAGCCTCATTACTGTAAAACTGTTAAGATCAGTTTAACACCTATACAAAATATTGATAGATTCTGCCTGGAGGTAGTTGTAGGGAATTATGAGATTTCTTAACTATATACCTGTTATATTTATGTTTGTAAATTACCCATGTTGATGGGGGAAAAGTATCCTGAAAAATGAACTTCCAATAACACTGCTTTGAATTAAGCCATGTCATTCAACTGGACCATATCATAAAGGAAAATAATATCCAGTCTATCACACATCTACTGGATGAATGCAATCATTCCTGCCTTCTCATTTATACCTGCTCAGATATTCCCATGGGAAAATTCCATTGGCCTAAAAAGGGGACTTGGCACGTTTTTGCTAATATGGATGTAACAAACATAGGATGGGTTGTAAAGAATTTACACTTTCGCATGTATATTTCAAATAAGAGTATCTTTTATTATAAATATAGAATTTAACCACTACTTCAGATCTTTTAAAGTTTACATCAAAACATTGAAACCCCATTTTATTATTGTGTAGCTCCCTTGTGCCCCTAACATAGCTTTAATTGAGGCCATGAAAAATCCTGGACCTTTAGGTATGAAAACCCTGGACTGGTGCTGCATGTGTATCAATCTTCAAGCAGTGTATTCTTATTGAACCTCTTATGGCATGAATATGTTTCATATATATTTGATGCTAGGTCCATTTTCCCCTTTTTGGAAGGAAGGGAGTTGCACATTTTGTCTAGGGATAGATAGATTAGGAATAAAATTTACCTTATCACTTGCTCTTGCAACAAGTGGTGTTCTGCACTACTTGATACAGCATCAAGGCTGTGGGGACCTCTCTAGAGAAGAATGCCAACTGCTGTGTGAAAGATGAATAATGTGCATGTTGCTTACATTGGTAGTCATTGAGTGAAACAAGTGGTGGTTTATAAATCCACATGTACAAACCTGTCTCTGCCAAGTGGTGTTGGGCCCCAAACTAGGCAATTACCATCCAACAAATAGGCAATCAGCAACAGTTCTGGGAACCACTACCAACTTCTGGAGGAACCCCAGTTGGGAAATGGCTGTTCTAGAGCAATTGAGCACTTGTACATTAAGGCAAATACTAGTTGATTCAGAGTTCCGCTTTAAAGGAGGATTGGATTAATCATATGGTAAAGAAGGAAACTGCTTTCCAAAGACTTTTCTTTATACAATATTAAAGCGCTTATCTTCTGTTTATGTTATTAATAATGGCAAACAGAATAGGTGGGGCTGAGAGGTTCACATTGTAGATCCTGCTAAAAGCAAACACTTTGTGGGTGGACTGCAGGTACAGCCACATAAAAAAACAGTACACCTAAAAATTCTGCTGAATTAAATGTAATCTATTAACTATATACCATACATAAAACATTTACTATATACAATAAAGAAAACCATTTACTTCTTAAAAGTGCTAAACTGCCACATACAATTCCTGCATGTACAAGGCATTTACAGTGTGTTTTTTTTTGTTTTTATTGTTGTCATGGAACATTTTGGAGTATTTTATACTATGTGGTTGAAGGCTTTCTATTTTTGGGGTTTTAGTACAAGTTCTGTTCCTCTTTATTTCCTATAGAAATGAATCCTTTTTTCCTCTTCTCCCTGGCTACATAGGACTCATTTTTGTAGCAATGGCATTAAACAAAGAGGGTAAAATGTTCCAATGTTTGCTAGAATAACTCTGGATGTTCTATGTCATGAATCCCTTATTTGCATAACCCTATTTGACTATATAAATGTGACATGCTATAGGGTGAAAACTATGAACTTTACTTATATATGTCCTTAACAGCTGGTCATGACAAGGCTTCCTTCTAAAGAAGTGTGAGGTTTAATGCATAGATATTTGTTTGATTTCCATGATCCTACAGCAGCCTTTCACAGCAGATCAGGTCTTCAAGGAACCCCTGCTATAATTACTAAATCCACAGCTCACAGTATATTAGTGTTGTGTTTATTGGTAAGAATGCTTCTTACATTGCTGGCCAGTAAGAAGAATGTCAACCTTAAAGATACCCAAAAAGATCAGTGGTAACAGACTAGGAGGCATAAATTGCTAATTTCTCAAGAAACCCCTAGCAGCCTCTGGAGGAACCCAGGTTGAAAAATCACCTGTATGTATATTTGAAATTCTAAAGTGTTATTGTGTTTTTTAACACTGCTAAATCCCTAAATTTGGTTGCTTAACTGCTGCGGTCACTCGCTTTCAGCCGCTAGGCCTCGGGGCGCATGCATTAGAGGTTTTGTCTCATGTTTGCTGTATGCGGTTAATGGCCTTTGCATTTCTTGTGTTTTATCTTGCACTGGTCATAATGCATCATAGGGTATCTGTTCTCCTGCTAATTTTTTTTTTTTTTTTTTTTCTTGGTCGCTTGTGTGCATTCCTTATGAATCCTATGGAGACTGTAGAACAGCCCCGAGACACTGTATGAAACATCTTAAAAACCACACTGCAGGCAAACGACCATGGAAAAAGGGATTTCAGTTGCTTCTGTCATTTCAATGATAACCAGGTTTTGTAGTGATCAGGGACTGGTTGACTGCAGTGAACCACAGCGGAGCCTGTGACAAAAAGAACATCTTGTGGGAATATGTGTTTATATGGACGTACCTCCACCACAATCATGTAATTGCACTGTGTACTAAGCTTGGGGTACTCGGGTAGCACAGTGGCTTAGAGGTAAGTGCTCTGGCCTTTGCAGTGCTAGGTCCCTGGTTCGAATCTAGGCCAAGACACTATATGCATAGAGTTTGCAGGTTCTCCCTGTGTTTGTGTGGGTTTCCTCCCACATCCCAAAAACATGCAGTTAGGTTAACTTTCTCCCGCAAACTTTCTCCTACATCCAAAAAACGTGCAGTTAGGTTATTTGGCTGCTCCACAAAATTGGACCTTAGACTGTATTAAAAAGACATATGAATATGGTAGGGCCATTAGACTGTGAGCTCCTTTGAGGAACTATGAACTTTGTGCAGCGCTGCGTAATATGACAGCGCTATATAAATACTGTGTAATAATAATACTTATCCTAATACAAAAAAGTGCCAGTAGGTAGGTCAAAGCATCAGATGAGGCTCCTCTGTCATGGCAAAGCCTGTTGTTGACTTAAGTTTCTCCCTAGAAGACATTTACCACCTTTGTACAGCCAAAAAAGTGTATTCTGTCATGAACACAATGTGTGACGTGTCTGCTAGGATAAACTTAAAAAAAAAGGATGTTCAAAGCATTTTATGACAATAAGCGATGTTCATATTTTCCCTACTGTTCATTGTGCCATGACCGGGACACCGCTCTGTAATGAGTAATTATTTCTGGTCACATGACTTCCAAACAATTTCCATACCAACCACAAAACTGGTTACAGGCACGCTGAGAACACTGGCTGGTTCACTTGTATGTTATTTTTATTCCTGTGCCGTTTTACAGTTCACAGATAACCCAACAACAGTTCAAAAGACACCAAAATAGTCGAGGAAGTTCTTTGTTCTGTGATTAAGAAAAGTGAAGCGGGAGTATGTTTATTGGAAGGTCCATATGCAGTGCCTGCTGTGGTTTGTATCCTAGCAGCAATGGGGAATTAGAGAACACCCCTCCGCAAGGATCCATGCCTCCACATTCCAGGGTTATATGTTATTTCCTGGCTGACTTAATAGAAAAGGTTTAAAGGGCAAGAAACCTGTGCGAAAACTTTCTTTTATTGTACGAATACCTTTATGACTGAGTTTAAATTTCGCTTTTGGTGATCTGTTTATTGTAGTGTGACATGTGTCTGGAAATCCGGTTACTCTACCATATACATCCCGGCCCGTACATCAAGTTAACTATTCCAGTTTAGACCAATCAATGTATATCAGAAATGGCAATGAGATTTCATGCAATAAAATAAACTTTTATAAAAATGTTATTTAGGCTCACCTGTCCTTGCTTTGTCACGGCCTCTGTTATCTTCCTTCTCTCCTCCTCTGGCCTGGAGCATATAACTCCTTGACATGTATGCAGGAGTTTATTCAGTCCTGACAGCCCTGGGGCTTACTGGAATACACTGCATATCAGACATCCTGCACTGAGCTGCACATAGAAAAAAATGTTTTGAAATGCACAACTTCTGGCCTTTGGTGCCTAAAAGGTTTGTTAATACAATAAATCATCCCAGCTCACGTATCACAATTCTACAAGAGCTTATAAACGTGTACATTTATTTTGCTCTTTGCTTCAAACTTTAGTATTACTGATCCTCAGGTCCAAGGCTTGAGCAGTGCAGGAGTTGTCATGGACTGGTGCACTGCAATCCTCTGATTACATCTCCCATCATGTATTAACCTGCAATGCGGGCCCCGGTACTTCAGTTAATATTGCTGGTACCTCCTACAATTTGATAGTAGTGGTGTATTAGAAGCAACTTGTACTTGGTAAGTTGCATAAGTGTTAAGTATTTTAGTTTAGTACAAGAACATTCCAAGCAGGGTAACTACACTAAACAAAAAGGGAGAGCATTGGGGAGGGGTTGGTAGCGTAGTAAGGAAGTGATATATGCATACTTCTGATTAAGGAATTTGTCACATAGGAAAATTCAAGAATAATGTTGCTTACATATCTCTTTGCACCAGAAGGTGTGCAATAAAAATGAATTTAACTTGCACACCTTAAAGCTGACCTACAGCAGTACCTTTAGTCATGTACAGTTGTTTAGTCTCCCCTGCTGTACTGAATCTGCTTACTCCTATTTCACTGCACACAGTGAACTTTTCAGAGTGTACATTGGAAGCTGCGGTAAGTCAGATAAAACCTGCCTAATTTCTTAAACTTCATCATATCATCATAGGCTGCTTTTTCCATTCTTTTGGTGATTTCAATTATGGATGCTTAGCATCTTGTGTGCATCCTTTGAGGGAAATCTACACATGACTTCTTGCTGGGGTGAATGCGTTAAGGTGCCTGCACATGCCAAGGCGAGCCTTCACATCAGTATATACTTCATATAACTCATGATATAAATTGTTAATAAAATGGCATTTTGATTTCATATGATTACTGACATATTTATTTCACATGGTGGCTTTTTCTGTCATATAAATTCTATTGAAAGGTTAAAGCCTTTACAAAAGCCAACTTGTAGCTTCTTGCTGTGATTTATTCTTTTTGAATACCTTAGAAGGAACTTGACCTAATACACTGAAATCATGCCCCGTAACCTATTCAATATATAGTAGTTAAGTGTATCAGATTTCACCCAAAACTTAAATACCATCCTGCATAAGGCATTTCAAAACTGAAAAGAATGTTAAGTGTTCTTGTTTATTTGAACTGGAGACCTGCAGTGTGAAATGATTTGTTGGGTCAAATTATATATATATATATATATATATATATATATATATATATATATATATATATATATATTATATATATATATCTCCATCTGCATACAGATGGAGGGTTTTAGGGGTTAAAGTACACGTCTCAGGAGAATTATGTAGCCTACCAATTTTTTTGCTCTCCGAGAATCTTTGTTTTTTTCCTGGCTCTCCATTGTGTTCTTTTTGAGCTACTGACGTGGGAGAACTATGGAGGTAAATATTTCTGACATACGTTTGCAACATGCATGTTCTTGGTTGGCTTCAGTACCTTTACATTAACTAGACAGCTAAATAAAAAGCATTTTCCAAAGGAGGTCAGCCCTATTTCCTCATGACCACTGCATTTTAAGTGTTTGGGTTTGTTTTATGTTTAAGTGGTAAGAGTTCATTTTAAGCATTGGTGTTTGGAGGGTGGTGGGTATTGAGTTTTTAGGGTTGACCTAAGGGCTTACTCTAGGTTTTATAATTGTTATAAGGTTCAAGGGTGCTAAAATCCCATACTGGAAACCACCAGTACCAATATGGTGAACAGTTACATGTTGTACATTGAACAACAGTACTTGTTGCTAGTATTTCTTTGGATAGTTTTAATTCCCTTTTCACTTCTACCTGATGACCCCCGAGGATTAGGGGTGTAGAGACTTTAGGACACAATAGGAACTAGAATGGAAAATTCAGCTACAAACAGCATGAGCTTCTAATGCTTCACCATCGAAAAATTAGGAAAAAAAAAGTTTGTATGGTATGACCGACTCCTCTTCATATAGCTGTTTAGAATATCATTCATTTTAAAGTTCCTTCATTGATCAACAAGTTTTGCTGCCTGTGTTTCTGCCTCAAGACAATGCAGCATAGTTTTTAAAAACTAAGGGAGTATACTGGGGGGAATACAGTAGCACTCTGCGGGTAAGTCTCTAAATAAACACCCCCAACCTTTAGGTGCCCTTTTCTTTTGATGTGTACAGCTATTTTGAATTCATAATGTTGCTGTTATTCTCCTGACACACTTAAAGACCTGCAGCAGAGAACTTTCTGTATCTTTCTGACCCCCATGTTATCCTGATCTTGACTTTAGCATGGTGCAGTGCTTGTGCAGAGCAGTTTTACTTCTAGCTTTCTTCTCCCTCCTTTTCGTCCCGTTACACCAAGGCGTGTTCCCTTGTCTTGCTCTAGGGATCTCTATAATTCATACACTGTTAGTTATTCTGGCTGGCTGCCCAGATAGCTTTCCAAAAAAAACTTTGCTCCAGCAAGTACTGGGCATCTGTTCAAAAAAGCATTTTTTGTGACTTTGTTCTTAATAAAACTCCAGATAAAGAGAGGTTATTGCAGACCTCAACACCAAAGCAAGGGAAAAGATACAAACAAACAACCATGCACAGAGCCATATAAAGAATACCCCCTCCCCTTTTCAGCTCCCCATGCAAAGAGCCAATCAATTCCAGACAGCAAACTTTTGTCATTCTTGCAGAATTCTTAGAACTTGCAAGGAAGAAGGAAAAAGTTGTGCAGTGACCAGACCACATAGTTAGATCGTTTATCATGTGAACTTCTTTTCCATAGTGCCTGAACAATATCTGAGAGTAATCGGGTTATAAAAAGTCCTTCTTTTTGAGCCTTTAATAGCTCATGTAGAATTTGTAACTCTTCTTCAGGCACTGTTGACATTGCACTGACACACCACCCCTCTTTCTTCTAGCAGAGTCGAGATGTTTCGAGAATAGCATGCAGGTAGTGGTGGGCTTACCTTCTAGAAAGCCAAGCATCCATTTATCATTGAGTGTCATGGATGCATCCTAAAATAAATGCTAATTAGTAAAAGAAAGGTCATGTGCAGATTATTGGGGGAAAATATATATCATTTTGCATACTCAAATCATTGGCAAAAGGCAAAGTATAATAATCCAAGCCAACCACTGATATTAGAATGCACCTAGTTTAGAGGTTGTTTCTAATTGCTTGCTGTGTGTTTATGCACTTTTTTTACATCCCTTGTGTTCTTTGTACTCCCTTATTAAAAAAACCTGTTTGTATAAAAATATATACTTTTTGTTTGGATTTAAAATAATAAATATTTTAGGGAGATAACATCAAGTTTAATTTATTCTTTTTTTTGTTACCAGATTCATTGGAAGTACAGTTTTATCTCTTAAGGACTTTGCAGGAGGGCAGAGCCGATCGCTTCCGTTTAAAGGAGTAGCTCTAATGAGTGAGAAAGGCCAACCCATTGGTGTAAGTATTTCAGCCTTTATTCTTGACTATCAGTAAAAGAAAGGGCAATTTAACTTGAAGTGGAGGACTGGTGTGCCTGCTCACAAATGCATCTGCCACTTTGATTAGTCTGGGCATAGCGTCAATTGAATGTAAATGGTTTGATAATTTTAAAATGCAATTTTATTTTTTTTAAATGTATTTTTGGGGTTCATGTGCAGATGAGGAGGGGATTAAGCATTGGGCTGGCCATTGTAGGTTTGTGTTTTAAAGACCCGTTTCTGGTATCAAAAACCTGCATTAACAGCTCCCTTGAAACCAATGTACCATCCAAACACTTCAAAGTGGTATAGATAATTATTGTAGCTTGCTCTTGACTGCTATTTTTCAGTGCAGGATCTCCTCTAATACATTCCTCTTCCCTTTCCACAGTCCACTATTGATCTTATGGTGTCCTATGAGGCACCTGCATCTCCTACAAGTAATCCAAGTGATCCAGGAGGAACAAATTCACAAGTGGACGGAGGTATGTGACCTTTGTATAGAATTGTGTGTCTGGTTGACCATTTTTTTAACAATTTCATTGTGCACTATGTTAAGGAGGAGACCTCCATACTTGGCATACTACTGCTTTTGATATTCCAAATGGAGGACCCAATCCACTGATATTTAGTAAATATTTTAAAATACCATGTGGTGTTTGACATTACTCTCTTGGATACACTAGTTTAGCATTTCTGTTGCCATAGAAAGCTTTCATGTTTCATTAAAACAATCCTTTAGTATATAGTGTTAATCAGCAGGTGGTGAGTGAGGTTTACACACGGGCAGGAAATCAGCACAGTGTCAGTGTTTTCCATTGTGATAACAATGTTCCAACATGGAGTCTGCGACCTCTGCTCCATCATCAAAAGATTTGTGTTTAATAATGGACGGTTTAAGCCTCCTAGAAACCTTTTCCTGCCATTGTAAAGTTGTTCTATAATCTAGAAGGGAAATACTTGGAATATTACTAATCAGACTTGTTTCCTGTTCATTACTGCAGCTGTATAATGTAGATTATCATACTGGTTTCAGTTTTCTGTAATACTTTCTGTTGATAAAATACCACCTACTTGCTATGCATCCAGATTTTTTTAAATTGTTGTTAGTCCTTCCTTTCTTGCCTTCCCTTTCTCTGTGTTATTGGAGTGTGCAGTAAGACATCTATACCAGCTGAGGGCCACAAGTAAACAGTGTAAATATAGTTTCCTTGACAATATAAAGGTGGATACTGTTGGCTAAAACATCAACAGTATATCTGGACAGTTAGTGGTTATTCAGATGTACCAGCCTGACACTGTCTGCAGAAAACAACTCTGGCATGACATTACCTCTGAGCAATGCATTGCTGATGTCTCCATTGGACCCAGTTATATTGGACTAGAAGGGTTGTCGACACATATGCACTGGCTCATAAAACAACACTGGTACACATGCACCCTCCCTGACTGCCACTGCACCAATTCTTTCTCCCGTGCTGGCCACTACTACATTAATATGCATTGCATTGATGGATGCCACTGCAAAGTTGCTCACTACTCATCTGACCCCTTCCGCACCAATGCACACACTGATTTCCACTGCAGTGATGCATTCTTCTGCTCTGGCTATTACTGCACTAATAGACTTCCATGGTGGGTACCACTGCACTGTTGTGTGTTAACATCCTGCCTGCCACTTTGCCAATGCACACTTGATGCCAGAGTGATGGTATACACTACATTCCGTAGACCAGGGATTTCTAACATCTGACTTCCAGAGCCAGTATCTGCACACATTTTAGCATTTCTCTTACAGCTAAAAGTAAATTTAGCATGGCATGGTTTACAACGTGTCAGTAAATGATGCAGTTCTTACAAAAACCCTGGCATGAATGAACTCCTCAGGCTGCATTTTAAAATTATACCAATAATTATTTTTTAAGGAGTTTAAATATTATCCCATTAAATAAACTGTCAGACTAGTTTTCTATTAGGGGTACTTCAACAGAAGTTGCTGTAACAAGCAAAAGTGGGCAGAAATACTCAAAGTACCCAGGCAGACATGAGCAGAGTCATACATCATAGATGTGAGATCTCAGTTTTGGTTCATCCAAGACTTCTTGGGCGTCAGAGGCTACAATATCACTTTCGGATTGACTAATATGGTTCATTGATGCTTCTGCAGTGTTAGGTGAAAAGTAAACTTTTAACACCTAAACTGCATAGAAAGGATTTCCACCCTTCAACTTGGTCCCAATACTTTACTTTCATGTGGTGTGCCACTATGATCGCGGACCAGTAACTCACTAATTATTCTTGCCTGGGTTATTTCTGCCTGTCTGAAGCCAATATAAAACTTATATTGTTTCATAGGCGCTTGTCTGATTATAGACATTCCTTACCAAATCATTTATGTTAAAGAGCAACTGAATTCTTGAAGTTGTTTCTCATAAATGCAGACAAAGGGCAATTAACTACTTGCCAGTATTACTTGTGGTCTCTCTGCAACAGATCTTGCACCTATTGTCATGCCATTGCCAAACAGTAGAGATGTGTCTAGGCACCCTCAAATACAAGAAGTAGACCGTTCTTTTTCATGTCATTCCGGGTATATTTATAGGGTATTGCTTAGGCAAAATTAAAATTTCCAGACATTCCTATAACGTAACAAATTCTACCGGTTAGATCCAGATCCACATTAAGTGCTTGTCAGAATTATTAATTTCATTTGGATTCCAACTGTTTTTTTTTTTTTGTTTTTTTTTTGTCACAACGTATTTTTATGACTTGATGGCTGCAGAGAAATAACAAACCATTCTTTTAAATGCTGGAATTAGAGTCTCATTTTCATATTCAAACTTGGAGGAAAAAAAAACACTGATCTTAATAAAGCTTGTGTAAAGCTGCAGCAGGCATCTACATTAAGATCTGCACTGACCACTCCCAGAATAGAATATTGTTCATTAAGGAATCCTGGAAAATCCACAAGGCCTGTAGTTTGGTAAACCTTGCAACTAGCCACTGCCAAAAAAACACAACTATCTTATTGATAGGTCAACTGCAAAAGTGAATCTAGCCCTCAAATTACCACAAACTTTTAATTTAAAAGAGTCGCTATAACTAAACACTAAAGAGCAGAAAAAGGGAAACTGCCAGGTGAGCTAGAAATCAAATGTGTTGAAAACACAATTGTAGTCTTGATAAGGACTGCTGAGTTACTGGAAGGACTATGAACTTGGGGTAGCCTGGCACATGAGACCTCACCATGGTCCCTCAAAGAAGTAAAACACAGTTTGCAAAAACCTAATCTCTCACTATATGCATTTTGCCAGCTCTTCCTTTCCTACCCCTACTGCAACTCCAGTGACAAGGTTAAGACCCCTATAAGAAGAAAGTTGCTGTAAAAAGGTTTACAAGGTTTTGTGTCTGGATGAATTAACTCTTATTTTATTCCCTGCATATTTTATCTCATCCCTTCTGAAGAATGTTTGTTTTTTAATGATATGAGAAAGCTTCTGGAAGCTTGTAAAATGCTTCCTGTACCGGTGTGCCTGAGGCCTTGCACTACCTTGCTGAATAATCCTGTCCGGCTTCTGAAAGAATGTACTAGTGTCTAAAAGAATGTATATTACATTTTATTTCTTTTATTTCCCCCAGACCAGTCAGCAAGTAGCCCTAGGTGTAAGAAAACATATTCACTTTATATATAAAGCAATAAAAATAAACAAACATTGTAAAAATATTTCCCCCTTTGATTTTTATATAGTGATGTGAAAGGCATGCTCCATTGGTAGGGGTGGTAGAAGCTGGGAACCACTGTGGTGCAGAATGACTGGTTCTACTCAAACATTACCAATTCAAAGCCAGCCCCCACTGCAAAATTACAGTTTGAGAATGAACTTTTTGAATCTATGTGTTTGCTATGAAATGACATTGACTGTTTTTATTACAGACATTATTACCTAAGGAATTACCTATTACCTATATTACCTAAGGAAAACTGTAGCCAGGGGCATGTGTTGCCAAGCATACATAGGAAGCAACTTCCAGTTTCAGCTTCATGGAATTTTAGGCTGGTTAGCACCTACGTCATATGTTCACTCATTCTGCATTGATGTTTTTTTTTTCCTTTGTAACCTTTTAGTTGTGTTTGCTGAGCAGAGGCTATAGAGCTTGTTTAAGGTGAAACAAAACCTTTGTTTACCATTTTCAGAACCTGTTCTTCTAGTTGCATCTTTAAATGGTACATCACTTTTCACTTCCTGTTAACCATGTGAATCTGGGTGTAGTCGCAGGACATGTGATCATACCATAAACCGTCACACCAGGAATGTCTCCTCTATAAATGGTGATGTGTATATAGCTGTCACATACATCTATCCCTAGACAGCTGAGGATTCCCTTGTTCAAACAATTCACATTTTTTTACAAAAGCTGTTATATTCTGCAGCCTTAAACCTTAAGTAAATGGAGGAACTGATAACAGAAGCCTTTGTCTAACTTATCTTAATTGCCTATTACCTGTTTAAATTCCTAATGTTAACAATAATAAAGAAAATATCAGCTTCAATATAATTGGTTTATGACTGTCACAAAACTAGCAGAATCCTTGATAGGTTGCCATACATATACAAACATTGTCTGATGTGAAGGCACCATTAAATATCAAGAGACTTGTGTGTTGGACAGCTGCCACATAAACATGTACACTAGCATTTTAGACAACAGTAAGTTTATGGTGCATTTACCACCTTCCTCACAGCCTTGAACCATGCCCAGGTGTAAAACACTATGTGTATTGTGTCACCTGTGCCCACCTATAGAGAATGAATGAGGGATAGTGAACTGTTCAGTACCACTTGCTGTAAAATGTTCATAATAACTTTAGGGACTTGCGTAATGGTATGGGTGGTCAGAAGACTGGCAAGGTGCCGTATGCTAGGAGCTGCACAGGATCTGATTATCGCATTGCCAGTATAATCAAGCCTCTAAAGTTCTTGTATTCCAGGTCATGGTGTATCTAGTAGTACCTGGTCCTGTTCTGTAATGTTCAAAACTTTCTACAACTTGGCCAAGGTGTTTTCTCTCTTGGATGACTACAACCTTAAATAAAGTTCAGTTTGATATGACTGCCTACTATAAGCTATGTGTGTTTGGTTTATCATGTTTGCGTGAATGAAATGTGGAAGAAGAGAGAAGTGTTTTCTGGCTGCAGGCTTCTTACAAGACAGTTCCAAGGTTGGAGGAGCACCGAGTTTGAGAAATTCTGCCACACGCTAAAAACTTTCTACATTGAGGGTGGTCAAATTGTCCCTGCACAGACAGCCATCCTCTAAAATCTATTTGTTTTTATACAATGATACCTTTAATCTTTCCTTGTTCAGATAATGAAGACGAGGAGGATGGAGATATTGTCGACTCCGGATTTAACCCACATATGCCAGGTGTTCCCGGTCAGGCAGAAAATCAAATTGCTCGACGTCTTACCAAGGGGAAAAATACAAGGAGGCTTATTTCAAACAAACCTCAAGACTTCCAGGTAAATGCAGAATTTTTGTGGACTGGGTGGGGTTAGCTCTTGCTAGTTTTGCTAAACCACTGAAGCTCATCATGTTCTTTTCCCCACAACATCAACATTCATTATTTTGGAGCTCCAATGTAAGAATTAGAAGGTCATTGAGATAACATGAAAAGTATTTACAATACACAGAACAGCTCTAATCTTCTGACCCGATATTTTCCTCTCTTTAAACAGATATAACAAAATTTTTTCTGTGGTATATTTAACAGATTACATTTTAACAAATAAGGAGCTCTACTTATGTATTGGATTAACTTTGTTCTGTGTGGCCCGGGGGCTGGAAACATTCTCCAATGGGACCTGATTTATTATAGCTCTCCTAGACTGGAGAAAATAGACTATCTAGGGCAGCGGTCAGGAGAAGGACCCCGCTGGGGGGACGCATCGACCAGAGCCGTGGACCACGTTCCCCGTGCAGTTCCTAGGCTCAGGGGGGTGGACGGGTTGTGTCCTTGGCTTAGGCTCAGATCTGTGATGGGAGAATGGGCGGGGTTATGTAATCATGACTACACTATGGGGGAGTGACTATTGAGTGACACCCGGTTCCCCGCGCATGTGCAGTCAGGAGCCAGTAATTTTAATGGTCCGCCAGACTAAAAAAGGTTAGTGACCGCTAATCTATTGTGAATCTGGATGATCCAGCAAACCTGGGATGGATCTTGTCCAAGCCTGAAAACCGTATACAGTCCAAAATATAGTTTTCTTTCATTTGTCTGAATAGGCATATAGGAAAAAACAATGCAGACTACTGTCTGCAGTTGCACCAAGGGGTGCACAATAAGTGCCAAAGGGCTACATGTGGCCTCTGGTACACTGATTGGGCAATAGTAACTTTGATGTAAATATTTAATGTAAAATACGCTAGTCTGTTCGTCATGTGACTGCATTTCTCCTATTCCAAGGACTTTTTTTTTTACCCTAAGAACTTTTTTTCCCCTAACTTCTAAAAATGAATGAGATTTTGCTTGCTTTAAATTCTGAAACATATAAAGTGTACAGCAGAATGTCCTTTTTAAATTTGCAAAAATGTTTATGGTTATGGATAATATATCAATAAAAATAGTGTAATGAATTCAGCTGCATAGTATAGGACAGTGCCTCAAAATCTATGAAATATGTGAAGCATTTTATTGTGAACTATTTATGAAAAAAGTAAACAGATGCAACCATTTAGATTATTTTGTGGAATAAAAAAATAAACTAATTACTAGCTACTCCAAATGTGTTTTTCTGTTTTTTTTTTTTTTTGTTTTTTTTTCGCATTTAAAAAAAAAAAGGCTTACAGTACTGTATTTTATTACATGTAGCTGGTAAATGCAGGTTTTTTTTAATGCTTGTGATGCATTGGCTGAAGTTGACTATAGTAATAGTATCTTGTATTATAAAATGTGTTTAAAGCATTTACAGAAAGATTCAACAATTCAATTAATTTTTTTTCCGCAGATTCGTGTTCGGGTGATTGAAGGACGTCAACTGACCGGCAACAACATAAAACCTGTTGTGAAAGTCAGTGTCTGTGGACAGACCCACAGGACAAGAATCAAAAGAGGAAACAACCCATATTTTGATGAGGCAAGTTCTTAATTGACTTCCAGCTTGTGGCATTTTAGTTTTAAGCTTAACTACCGTGTTTCCCCGAAAATAAGACCTACCCCGAAAATAAGACCTAGCACTTTTCCCCCAACCTGCCCTAATATAAGACCTACCCTGAATATAAGACCTAGTGTGTTTTTGGAAGCCCAAAAAAATATAAGACAGTGTCTTATTTTCGGGGAAACACGGTATCTGCATTTCAGCAATGCCTCCTAGTGGCATGTTGGTGAAACTACTGCTATTGATCATAATAGAAATGTTATAAAATTGAGTAACATCTCAAATCTTAAGGTTTGCCCTGCATTTTAATAATATGGATTGTAAGTTTCTGTTGGGGCCAGTGATATGAGTAAGTAAAAAAAGCACTTATAAATCAAATTGGATTTATTTCCTTTTTTTCTAGGCAGTTGTTTTGAAGAATTTCAGAAAATATAATAATTTTCTTGTTACATGGATATCCTTTCTCTTTAGATATAGACTGTATTAAAAAAAAAATAAAATGATGTCTTTGGAACGTATAGGCTTTCCCATTTCTGTATTATAAATTTTGAAATGTATGTTTTTATTTAACAGATCTTTTTCTACAATGTGAATATGGCACCCTCTGAGCTGTTTGACGATTCCGTAACACTCCGTGTAAGAAACGCATTTCTATTCTACCAAATTTAAAAATTAAATGCCAGGTATATGCTACATCAAGAGATCCTTATCTATCAAAGACCTTTAGTAGATTAGTAGACGTTGCCAAAGGTAATGGAAAACTCCTGTTTACTCCTTTATCTTGCCTGTTGAAATTTATTATCAGTGTTGGAGTTCGAGTGTTGTTATATTCCTGCCTGATAGAAATTAAGCTTAGATTAGGGCTACATACACACGTTAGATTTTTGTAATTGAAAAGACTGAACGATGCATGAACAAGTGCTGTACATACAGCGTTGTTCTTCTCTATGGAGGGGGGAGAATCTTCACTTGTATTACGATTGTTCGTCATTTGTGGATCCCCCAGGACGGATCCATGATCGACGGACGAGCACTGCACCACGCCAGATTCTCGTCCAATACCAGCCCTGAGGCAATTATCGGACGAGAATTGTCAGACACGTGTACGTAGCCTTAAAGAAGGGAACCCCTCCTGAAACACATTGACTAGCATCTGACACCTAGCTGTCCTTGGATCCCAGAAATGTATGAGTCTGCAATCCTTCTGTAGATGGTTGACTTTATTTGGTGTTTGTGAGTTTTAAAAATTGTAATAATATCAAACTTATTACTATTTAATGTGCATATTCGTGTCCTCTATCTGTGAGTTCATTTTTGTTTCAAATTTTTCTTGACTTCATAGCTTAATCCCACCAAGGTGCCATCCACAACCTCACATCCCAATACCCAATGAGAGTATCTTTATAGGCCACTAAAACATTCTTCATGGACGTCTAAGGGCAGAACAGGGCTCAAAGCTATGAAATTAGAAAAGTCAGGCCCTGGTAACTAAGAAAAGCTAAATCATAGATAAAGTTTCTGGCTAACAAAATGGGCAAGCTTGTGGTGTCTGCTCTTATGCAGGACTTTTAATAGACTAATTAACATTTGAGAGGACTTATACTCAAGTTGCTAGTAGATGCAACTTGCCAATATGATATAACATACAAGTCATGCCAGAGCTTTTGACCTCCCTCCTAATATCTTACACTGGTTTAGGAATGGGAATAGTAACAATACCATAGAATCTTCTACTGGATGATTTGTGTACCCCGTTTTATAGATTGCAGCATAGGAGTTTATAAAATGCTTTCTTTACATTCAATAATTATTTGTAATCGCTGATATTTTGTCTGTCCTAGATAAAGATTTGTTTTTCTCCCGCAGCTATTTAACTCTGGATCTATTCGAGCTGACAGTTTAATAGGAGAATTCAAGGTAAAAAAAATTGCAATCATGGGGGTAAAGATTGTATAAATGTACACAGTATGCTGGAATAAAGTGTAGCTGTTATCTGTTGTTAGTATTTGGCAATATAAAACTGGTGTGGTAGGTTTTGCCATGACTGTTTTGGGTTCCTTAATGTATAACAAAAGAAAATACATTTATTGTACCTAAATACTGAAAATTACCTAATAAAATCCAAAAATGTAACTCTTGACCTTTACCCAACCTAAAAGGTAATTCTAACCTGAGCCTTTATCGGAGCCTTTCCCTAAACCCTACCCCTTTACGATAAACCGGAACCCAAGCATCGTCATTTGTACTAATGTTCCGTTTTAACATGAGCCCTGAAAAATATATTGAATTAGCCTGCACACATACAACTGTTTAGTTTAAACCAATTTCTCTTACAAATTTGGGGGGGGGGGGGGGGTTCCAGGAACATTAGCCTTCATTGGTGGACTGGGGAATACCTAGGAACAGTATACTTCATTGGTGGACTGTGGGGAGAACTTGGGAAAATTACTTGATGGACTGCCTGGGAATGGTACTACATTGGCAGATAACACAGGATTATTACTTTTCATTGATGGACTGCCTTGGAGGATTACATGTTCATTGGCGGACTGCCTGGGAACGCTGCCCTTCATTGGCGGACTGCCTGGGAACTATTCTGTATAAAGTAGTAGTTGGCTGATTTGTAGCTGATCGTTATGGTGAGCATTTTGAGACCAAGAACTATTCTCCTAGACCTCAGGAAAGCCTGGAAACCATATTTAGCCTGTTCTGGTGAACCATAGGTCCCAGACGTGCCTAGTTGGGTCTCTGTGAACTCTGTATTTTGTGGTGATTTTTAATCTGGGGGTTGGCAGTTCATAAAACCTGAGCCTATGGAATTGTTATTGGCTAGAACAAGGGCATTTTGAAAGTGTCCACAAGCATCCTAATCTATGTGGACACAGCCCCTCAGACATCCCCCACTCTGCTGTCATTGGATCGTTGTATTAGTCCCACCTCTGTTGTTGGCATAGAAAAAGCCATGTAAGCCCAGCAGAGGGAGCTCTCACTGATACCATCTTGTCGCTAAGGACAACGGCACTGACACACTGAGCACAGCATGGAGCCCATTGACTCCAAAATCTTGGACTTCACACAGCAACCTGGACCAAGGAAAATCAACTCTACTGAAGTAATATTTCACAGTTTTCCCTTCTATTTTACGCTGTTGATATAGTTTTAATATTATTTGATTAGTCTTTATTTTTCTGTATTGATTATGCACTATTTTTGTATGTTTTTACTTATTTAACACTATAAAAGTGTAAGCTGAATCAGTGAATGTAGAAATGGTGTAACTTGCTAACCCGAAAATGCTACTATAAACAGTGGCAGTGGGTGACACTAAAAAAGCAGAATCACAACTGCGGCTGTCAAGGGTAACGGTGCGTCCTTCCGGGCGTCCTTCCGTCTAAGCACGTGGTGGCAGTCTACCTGTGATGGTGTGTGTGGCAAGGAGTAACAGAGTGGTTAACCTTGTCCCCGTGACGGCCCTCTTTATCCTGCTGGTGCGTGGATTGTTGTAGAGCGTGCTGGAAAGTCTATGCACGGGGGTGTGGGGTTGGGAGAGGGCGTCCATCATGGGGACATCAGACAGTTTTTCTCCACATTTATCTGCATTTTTAACCCATTTTACTTCATAGCTCAAAATATCACATATAACAAAAAAAGTTCTCATTAGCATGGAGAACAGATAAAACAAATGTGTACAATGACTATAATAAACCTTTTATTAGGTAAAAAAAATATTCTAGGTTGTAATTTCCCACGAATATTGTCCGATTTGTGTGGTGTACCTGGTATGTTGTTTGTTCTATTAGGTGATTGTAGAATGGTTATAACCAGGGAATGTAACTTTTCTCTTAATAGGCCATGCAGTCATGAGAAAATGGATTCTCCTTCATGATCCTGAGGATATGAGCTCTGGAGCAAAGGGGTATCTAAAAGTCAGCATGTTCATCATTGGGACTGGTGATGACCCCCCAGTAAGTTCTATTGTGATGTGCACTATTGTTTCATGAAATACAACAGTTATTAAGTGCCCAAGCCTGTGTAATAATTTATGTCCCCATAAATAAAAAAATAAAATATTCACTGGCCACATTTTAAATTACCAGAATTATCCATTTTACATTCTCATTTTTAATTTAGATTAACATGTCTATTTGCAATAAATACTGCTCTAGGCTTACCATTATATTGTTTTGCTTTGTTCATGATATTTGACATAATCCTCAAGTAACATTTTGCATAGACTTACTGATATTTAAATTTTGTGGTAAAGAAGTATATGATTGTAATACTACATGTTATAGTACAGTATGATGACAAGATAAGATTATCTGCATTAATTCTACAAGCTTACAACAGCAAAATAAACCATAGTATGTCCAATGAAACAGCCAAGCAGATTTTAACCTTTCTTGTAAACCTTCTGTGAAACACAAGGAGAGAGAAGTTACATTACACGTTTGTTAGAAAGTAGACTCCAGAGTACCTGTGGGGCATTTTCTTGGATTTTTGCAGTGGAATATATGGGAGTTGGATCAAGGGAATTTCTAGTTTTCAATTGTTTGTGTTTGCTTAGATTGTTGACTCATTGGCTATGATTACATGAGAATATGATTTGATGGCATTCTAACATTGTAATTGATATGTAACACTTTTTTTCAGGTGGAAAAGCGAGACAAGGACAGTGAAGCTGATGATGTAGAAAGCAATCTCCTCCTTCCTCCAGGAGTAGCACTAAGATGGGTCACCTTTCTCTTGAAAATCTACAGAGCTGAGGATATTCCACAGAGTATGAATCTATAGCTACATAAGGGACCTATTTATCAGCAACTCTATAACCTAATAATACAACCTATTTATCAGGGTTGTTCAACTCTACACTAAGGCTGGGTACACACGTGCAATGGTTCTGGCGTGTGTACAGCACTCGTCATCCATTGTCTGAACGACCGTCCTGGCGGATCCACGGATGATGGACAATGAATGATTGTAATGGAAGTAAAGGGGCGAGAGCATGTAGCTGGTTGCCGCTTCATAGTTCTCCCCCTCCCCTCTTCATAGAGCAGAATGGTGCTGTATGTACAGCACTCGTTCATGCATCATGCAGTTGTTTGTCGTAGGAAAGGATCGTGAAAGATCCTTTCCAACGACAATTATTGCAAGTGTGTACATAGCCTAAGTGTCAATTGTTTAGGGTGATTAAAATATACTATACTATCCAAAAGTAAGAATAAAAGATATGTAGCAGACTCCCTAGCAAGCAATACTAGCAATCCCTAGCAAGGGATTCCTTGTTTTAATTTCATATTTTCTTGGCATGGCCAAGGTATCACTATAGTATCCCTCTAAATGACATAGGTAATTAGACTAACCATGTTATTTACCATTAACCATTATTTACTCAATAATCAAATAGGACAAAAAAACATGTAGAGGGATGCAATGTGAGCGTACAATTTAGGAATAGAAGTCATGGATCGTCCCCAACCCAGCAATAGATTATTAAACCTATCTAGGTAATTGTATATCACTGCTGTAGTACATCAGCAAAAAGTATGTTTACAGCTAAACAATGGGTGTAACACTTGTGCCCCGTGTCTTTCTGTAGTGGATGATGCTTTTGCACAGTCAGTTAAGGAACTCTTTGGAGGAGACTCGGACAAGAAGAATCTGGTTGACCCATTTGTAGAAGTGTCATTTGCTGGAAAAAGGGTATGTCAATCACAATATCTCTCAAAACACAAATGTTTTTTTCAAGTTGTGTGATAACACGTCATCTTTGTTCTTATTTTATTTTGTCATAGGTCTCTACCAAAATAATAGAGAAAAATGCTAATCCAGAATGGAATCAAGCTGTTAACATTCAGATAAAGGTTGGAGACAATGACATCCACATGAAAACATTTTAAAGTCTTTGTGTAAAGATAGAAATTAACTGTGCATTCTTATATTTTCAGTTCCCTTCTATGTGTGAGAATATAAAACTAACAGTTTTTGACTGGTAAGTTATGGCATAGTCAGCTTTTACTGATTTTCACAGTACGTCTGCCAGTGACTCCTGGTCCTTATCAATAAAGCTGGAAATGTAGTTAGAATAACACTTTGCTATTCAATCTACATTGATCTAGTTGCTTTAAGATTCTGCACTTTAGTCATCACTGCATGGACTGTTGAACAAGCCATTGTTTTTTTCTGAGCCATGAATGACAATTTATTCTTAAAGTATTTACTGACCAGACTCCTCATAAATATGAGTATTGCATCATTAAGGGTTGTTGTTCTAATATATTTATATTATCATTCCTTTTAATGAATTGTACTGGTTTAATAAATGTTCTGTGCAGGGACAGACTAACCAAGAATGATGCTGTTGGAACAACTATTTTGAGTTTGTCCAAGATTGCAGCTTCTGGTGGTGAAATGGAAGGTGAGAAAAAGTTATAGTTTATTATTCATTTATTCTACAGTAAGTTCTACTACTTTTTCAGAACCCCCCCCCCAGCATAAAATTACAGTTGCCCCATCACTTCGGAAGGGAGTTTGAGGTCATCAGGAATGACTGTCCTTAGTTTAAATGTTGAACCATTAAATAGCAAAAAATTGTAGTATTTAATAGCTGCTTGAGGGTGGTGCATTCCCACCAAACCCCAGCCTGTTACTAGCACTGCAGCATTGATTTTAAAGAAGCAGCATCTGCAAATTTGATAATTGGTGACAGTACTACTACTGCTCAGTACCAGTACTCAGTATTCATTCTGTGAGCTACCACTGGGAGAAGCTGCATGTATCATAAAGAGACAGCGGTTCCCTGTTAGTAAAAAGGTAATAATGCCCTGAAACTTACTACCCATGTGAACATAGCCATACCAATCCTACCTAGAGCAGTTCTGGTTCTGATGCTTGGTCCTAGAGGAATGTCACAGAAATAGTCAATGACAGACGCTGCTAATCATTTGGTTCCTCAAAACTACTGACTGCATATTTTGAGCTTGCACTGTAGGAATGTTTTTTATCTGTAGTTGTTCAGTGGCACTACCTATTAGATCTGTAGTATTTATGTTGATTTTTGCCTTAGTAGTGTAGTAGTGTTAGTTTCTTTTTGTTCTCCATTTTGTGCTCCAATCTGGGCTTACATTTGGTTTGTGACACTACTTTTTTGTAAAATACTTTTTTCCATTGTTTCATTTAAATTTGAAATGAATTTAGTGCCAATATTATGTTTTTTATACTGTTATTGTACATGAAATGTTTAACAGTTTTCTTTTTGCAATATAGAACATGACACAACGGGAGTTGGGTCTTCAGCACTGGAAGGTGTATATTGTGGTGTGATTTGATTTCATACCCCACTGCCCAAACTGTAGATGAGTCTGTAGGAGGGAAAAAAAGGATCAATAAAAAAATATTGATGAGACAATGGCAACTAATAGGATTTTAACTTTCATTCTTTCAAGAGATTGGTTGCCATGCTTTACTCGCTTTGGTTTTTGCACATGGAAAACAGTTTTGGCACTGGGACCCGCATAAATTCTACTGCATTTGTGTTCTTTTTCATATTTCTATCTATAACAGACTGGATTGTTGTAGTCCTGCCTAGAGCAACATCTGTAAGTGCCTAATTACAGTAGCATAGCCAAAAGGCACTGTATGATTTTTTTCTAGTAACTGCTCAAATCTAAATTTAATACCTTTTTAGTTGTTACTGCAACAATTTGACATCTATGTAGTATTTTTTTTAAATGAGCTCCACTGTAAAGAAAACAATGTTTTGCTTGCATTTACCTCATTGTACAATTATATTAGACTGATTATATATATTACAATGTAATTGTAATAGTATGAAATAGTATTAAGGCCCTCGGAGTGAATGAGCAAATAATGAATTGTTTAGTTGGACCCTCACAATGCATAGTTGTCAGCGGATCAAAAGATTTTACACTATTTGTTCCATGGGATTGTGAAGTGTGTGGATGGATTAGGACACAGCGGATATTGGCTTTGTATGTTGAATATAAAGATTTGGAATAATTTTTTTTCTCATGAATTTATTTAAATGTTAAACTGTTTTCTGAAAAGAGTTTTCTCCCACTCCTTTACTACAGAAGGTGGCTTCTCTGCTTTGTGGTAGTCATAGTAGGACCTAGGGCAATGTGGGGAGGCAGGTTTTATTAAAAACACAGAAAATGAGAAGAGAAAACCTGGATATGTCCTCAATAAAATCCCCAGTAGATTATACTAGTACATATACAGTTAGGTCCATAAATATTTGGACAGAGACAACTTTTTGTAATTTTGCTTCTGTAAATTACCACAATTAATTTTAAATGAAACAACTCAGATGCAGGTGAACTGCAGACTTTCAGCTTTATTTCAGTGGTTTGAACAAAAAGATTGTATAAAAATGTGAGGAACTAAAGCCTTTTCTTTGGGGGGGGGGGCGCTTGTATGTGGAAGATTTTGCTGTAAGCAGACAACATGTGGTCAAAGGAGCTCTCCATGCAGATGAAACAAGCCATCCTAAAGCTGCAAAAACAGAAAAAAACCCAGTTTGGTACATCATGAGAAAGAAACAAAGCACTGGTGAACTCAGCAACGCCAAAAGACCTGGACGTAGAAATCAACATTTTATTTTCAGCAATTATTTTTCAGCCCCTGAACTGAAGTGATTGTGTTAAAAAAAAGGCTTTAGTTCCTCACATTTTATGCAATCTTTTTGTTCAACCCACTGAATTAAAGCTGAAAGTCTGCAGTTCAAGTACATCTCAGTTGTTTCATTTAAAATTAGATGTGGTAATGTACAGAACCAAAATGGACCTAACTTTCAGCATCTTATAAATATTCACTTCTGTGAATTGTACAATAAATGTGTAATTTTTTTGGAAAAGAATAGGTAAGGGATATAGCTACCTGTTATTTTTTTTTCCTCTTTTTGTCTTATGAGTCTGTTAAATTAGCTAATAAGTGAGGAGCTTTTATCTGGAAACAGTATTTTCTCTAAAGTGGATCTCAAGGTACAAAAAGTAATGCAGCACTTTGAAGAAGTTATTCAGGTCTACAAACTGATCCAGTCCTGCATGATTTGCATGTTGCGTGAAATAGCTTGGCTTAAATTGATTAATACTAATTGCTTATTTATTCTGAGTCTGCTGTTCCAAAATGATTTGTATGAGAGTTGATTTCCCCACAATATAAACAGATTTTCCATTCATACTACCAGACATGATGTTCTGATAAACAGATGAATAGTGCAGTATGTCCGGCTAATATGGAGGGGCCTATGTCATTTCATAATGGGCAGTAACCTCAATGGCTACATGCTTGTTTTGTGTCAGTGAAGTATTGAGACCAGAGACAGCAGACAAGTTTACATTTTCAGGAAGTTAGCAGTGGCAGCATTTTTGTTCTATCAAGTATGACTCCTAACATATTGTGTATTTATTATACAATATATTAGGAAGCCTGGATTTTAAACAAACTTTGAAAAGCATTGAAACCAACCTTGTAGCCATTTCTTTTAACAGGGTGAACCGCATTGTATGTGTATACATATGCATTGGTCGACATTCAAAAAAAAATAGCTCTAATGGGTATCACACTGTGTTTTGTGCATTTCTGGATATTGCAGTAATGGTTGATACAAATGCATGTTACGGTGTGATACTATACCACATTTATGTAAACTGTCCTGAAGGCTTCTAAAAGTATTGTAGATTTACTACCCACTAGGTACTATTTAGACTTAAGTTTTGTGTCATAGGTTACCAATAGGGCAATGTCATTGTTGTTGTTATTATTAAACTGTATTTATAAAGTTCCAACATATTATGCAGCTTTGTACAATAAATAGGGGGCAGCAAATAACAGGCAGATACAAACAATGACGTAGGAGAGGAGGATCCTATCCAAAAGAACTTACAATCTAAGAAATTAGTTTATTAGGTAAAAGTCATCCAATTGGTTTACTCTCCAGGAATGAAACCTTGGCTGTTGTTCAAAGCTCAGATGACCGTATCAATTACCCAAAGCAGCCAATACAATTCTACCCATAAAATTTCTAGTTTATTTTATAAATTCTATGGCCCATCACGAGTGACACACAGTAATTTTTAAAACTATATTTTATTGTTTCTCTGTACTTCTGGAAAACATAGGCAATGTAAAGGAGTGATGAAGGATAAGTAGAAGAAGCTGGGGAAAGTAGAATTTTCCATATTATAAGCCGGACATCTGCAAAAAATAAACTTCCTTTATAAAAACTGGAATTGTTGATTACCTTAACTCTATTTCACATCATATGGATCATATTCATAATCAAATATTTGTCTTATATGATTCTGCAAGGTGAGCAATCACTTCAAAATCTTTAATAAATCAAATATTAAAATAAATCAATCTATAAATCTGAAATCTTCATTTTTGACTTGATGTGTCTGCTGTTTCTTGCTAACCAAATAATGCCAGTGTGCAGTGTATTCCATGTTTTAATGCTAAATGAATTGTTTCTCAGAAATGCATCACAGACACAATCCCAGTGTCCTTATATATAAAATTTTACTTGATTTCAATTGAGAATGACATACACACCACTTGAATTGAAAACGCTAAGAATTAAACACTAATTTTTGTGCTAATTTTGAAAAGTAGATTACCTATTAGGCTATTTTATTCTGTACTGCATATTGTATTGTTGTAATGCAAAGAAAATATGATTTAAGTCAAAAAGCATACAGAATAAAATAAACTTTTTACAATCTGCAGGTTGCTCTTATATGATTACATGATAAGTTTTTTCTTCTTTAAAGATTTCTCATTTTTTTTTT
>NC_092867.1:22701636-22706320 GCF_032062135.1 Pyxicephalus adspersus | reverse complement strand
TAATTGGTAGGTGTGAGTACAAAATTTTTTTAAACTTTTATTAGCCAGACCAAACACTTAAAAGTGTATTTATAGCCAAAGCTTTGTTTTCGTTCTAGATACAATAGGGGAGTTATTTTCTGTTATTAGTATGTGTTTTATTGCAGAAATGTTCATTTCCCAGAGACACAAGGGGAGATTTGTCCAAAGTTAGGACAAACTTCCTCCTGGAGAACTTTCACCAAAACAGGTCACTTTTTTATCATTAGTTTCTGCACCAGCGAACACTGTTGTGGTAGAGAGTGAATCTCCCAGCAGGGGAACACAGACCACAACAAATCATGACAAAGCTATTTTGCTTTATCCAAAACAAAAAAAGGCTAGAAAAACTCTTAATGACATACTTGCTGGTGTTACTTTTTGTACTATATTATTTATACTTTACATTGTTTCTTGTTGTATAGGGAGAAGGTGTATCTTACCGAGGAAGACTCCTTGTAGAGTTGGTAACCAAGCTTGATGGCACTCCGGGTAAAAAGATTGAGGATATCCCCAGCGATGATATTCTTGTTGTAGAGGTAATTTATGTCACTGTGGACAGTAATATTATACAGTTTCATAGTATGTGTAATATTACATTACCAATTTCATAATAATATTGGTGTGCTTTGCTTGCCGTGCATTGAATTTCCATGTAATAGGTGGGAAGCTGCTTAGCTGCTGTCTTCAAATTACAAAGTTACAGCTATTTTATACTCCAAACCAACATTCCATATTTATACTTGTTTAAAAAAATACATTTTTATAAGTAGAAAATCATTTTGATTTCTAAGCCACTGTCATTGAAATATTTATATATTCCTATATATTCCCTGCTTTTTCTCCTTCCAGCGCTGACTCAATAGGCTTTCATGTATTCTAATGTCCAATGAACATAAGTATCGGCAGGAGAGCCAAATTACTGAGATACCCAGTTTGAACAACCTCATTGCTTCTTTTGTGAACTTTGAGGAGGCATCGCTCCATGGTGCCTGCAAATAGAATTTTCTGAAACACAGCTGTGTTTAAGTATCATTATTGGAAGAATCTCTACTGTTTGTAATGTAACAACTCAAATTACTCTTTATCTCTGATTGAACCAATATCCACTTTGCTCTTTCCAGAGATATCAACGCCGGCGAAAGTTTAGCTTGTGCGCAGTCTTCCACTCCGCTTCCATGTTACAGGATATTGGTGAAGCTGTACAATTTGAAGTCAGCATTGGAAATTATGGCAACAAGTTTGATAGCACTTGTAAACCCCTTGCATCAACAACTCAGTACAGCCGTGCAATATTTGATGGTATTTCTTTTTATTTATTTCTATACACTATGCAACTTTGTCACATACCACTTTTATGAACATTTTTTTTTTGTAAATATGTATAGGTACACCTGATTAACAATAACTAAATAGTGGCATTGAGATGGTTGTAAGGACAGTAAGCATATAATGCTGAGTCAAATCCATAAACCCCCCAAAAATTCCGATTTTAGACTTTTAAGTATAGCAAGCTGGAGGCAACCTATTGACAGTATTTTAATAAATTATAGCATCATGTGAGTGAATAGTGTGCTGCTAAAAGTAGCAATTTATTTTTCCTCTTTTTGAAGAACCTGTATGTGTTTTTAATGGTTTAGAGAAAGCTGAATTGCTACAACCAGTACTGTGTTCACGGATAATATACACCTATTTGTTGGTGTTCAGCATTTACAATTTATTATGACCATTATATGATGTTCAGGACTGGCATCAACCTTGCTACATAAGACAGACCCCTTATACCCACTTGAATTGCTATGCTTACTTTAAAATTAGTATTTTTTTGTTAGGTAGATATTAAACATGCATTAGCCTGTGTTGCCTAACACTGTATAAAAGCCAGCTATATGCTAAAAAAGTAACAATAAAGCTAATTACACTTTTTATCTTGCGATGGAAACTAACGTTCAGGCTAGGATCTGCCACAAAATGGCCTTACATGCTGCTTCTAATAGACAGCTCAGCTCTAACTTTCTTAGAAAGTCATGGACCGGTCCCAGTAGGTTTATTCTTCATGTGAAGTGTTTTAGGAATAGCTACCCTAAAAGGATTAGATGAGTAATTTTTCACAGAAACCTTTTAATTTTTTTTCTTGACATTGTCCTAGTATAATGGATCTTAATTATTCTTAGGCACTTATGTTTCAAATATGCTAAACATTATTACTGCCTGTCTTTAAGGGTTTTTGTTCTTGTCAGATGGACTTGGCATTTTCAAACAAATCTATGGCAATTCAAAACCTTCTTGAAGCAGGTCAAATATAGGTTGGAGGTTGGTCAATTACAGGTCAGGTTCACCTGTTGGTATTGAAAGTCAGATGTGTCTTAAACTGAAGTTATTGGCAAGCCACAGGGATACAAATGCAGTAAAAGTCTGAAAGATAACTTCTGTACTCTTGCAGGTAACCACTATTACTATCTCCCATGGTCCGCCACTAAACCTGTAGTAACACTAACTTCTTACTGGGAAGACATTAGTCATCGTCTAGATGTTGTCAACATTTTGCTGGCTATGGCAGAACGTCTGGTAAGATAAATACAGAATGAAAATGTAAAACATAACAACAATTCCTTCTGCTCTTCACTAAATCCTTTCAGGATTAACACTAACTTATCTTGATGCACTTACCTGCTATGTTTAATTACTTTTCCATTAAAATATTTTAAAATCATGTTTACAGCAATCCAACATTGCCACCTTAAAATCGGCTATCTTGGCAAAGATTCCCGAGGCTCGGCTGGCAGAGATATGGCTAAGACTAATTGACCAGATACTGGAAGACATTATGTATGTACTTTAATGTGTTTCAATTGCAAACATAGTTTATACATGCTTGCCTGGTGCATGCACATTATTTATGTATTTTTTTTTTATCTGTAATAAACAATTTAAAAAATAATGTCATCCTCCTCTTTTTAGGAAACCTTTCCCCTCTCTGGAAGGGAAATCAAATGTCACAGTTCTAGACATTCAATTAAATAAGCTCAGACAGACATCTCTTCAGTTAATTGGGCAAGCTGCATTGAGGATGAGAGAAGAAGCCACTGATGTAAAGGCAACACTGCCAGAAATCGAGGACTGGCTGGAAAGACTGCAACAGATATCTGAGGAGGTCAGTATACTGCTATTATGTGTTTGGAGATGTGGACTCTTATCAACCTATGCAAGCAACCCCTATAGAGGTGATCTTATTAAAGGTCGGGGTGGCACCATTAGATACTATGCCCCTACAATGTCTAGAATTTTCTGTTAACGTTCTAAAAAACAAATCTAATTATGTCATTAGGAATTGTGTGGTTTTTGGCTAGTTTTGTACTAATTTTAGGCTCTGTTAATTATAATGGTGTCTAGCATTTCTTTAGCTTATCCTTCTAAAGTATTAGGTTTTGTTTTTGGATACTGTATAGGACTTTTATAATGGATAAATTCAGGCGAAAAAGTGAAGATTTGGAATTTACATCCCGAATTATGTGATGCATTGTATTGTATTTTTTAAGGGTTATACACACTATTCTATGTATGGATTGGCAATTGTGGGGTGTCATTTGGTCCTAATATTAACAAGTTGTACATGTCTTTGAAGGCATCCCTTAAACCTGTGTCCCTTTAAGCAGTATTACTCTGGGTAGGCATAGTCACGTAAGCAGTGCTGGGGATTAATATATAAAATATACAGGTAGTCTCTGGGTTACAAACAAGATGGGAACTGTAGGTTTGTTCTTAAGTTGAATTTGTATGCAAGTCTGAACAATATTTTAATAAATGCAATTAGGACAGATGTTTGTCTCAACATATTAGGCAGCGTGGTGTCAGTTGCTGTATAAAAATCTTCACTCTGAATTAATCACAAACAAAGCAAAACAATAAAATAAAAAACTTTATGGAGCTCAGACATTCAATAAATTCTGGAGCAAGCTGTGCTTTGATATTCCAAAAGCAACAACTGCAGAGTTTCTTAGTCATTAAAGAATTACAAGAGGTTGCAGAAGTCATGCGAACAGCCCACTCCTCCATCAAGCCTCTGCCCTGCACACAAATGAGCAGGGAAGCCCTGTTCATATCTAGGAGTCATTCGTATATTGGATGTACTTAACTCCGGGGACTACCTGTACAAATCTTTTATAATTGAATGCATTGTCACTATCTGATTACTATTACCTGACCTTGCCTAAAAATATCTTTCAGCCACAAAACAGTATGCCGGATGTGATCATCTGGATGATCAGAGCAGAGAAGCGACTAGCTTGTGCTCGCATCCCAGCCCATCAAATCCTCTTCTCCACCACCAGTGATGAAGCCTGTGGAAGATACTGTGGAAAGACCCAGACCATCTTCCTACAGGTAGAAAGCAAGTTATAGTCCCTGAAATGTAAATGTCTTCCATCAATCTATTTCCTTCTAACATTGGTGTGTTTTCTCTGAAATTGGCTGTAGTACCCAATGGATAAGAACCAAGGTGTGAAGATTCCTGCCGAGCTGAGAGTCAACATTTGGCTGGGACTGTCTGCAGTGGAGAAGAAATTTAACAGCTATGCTGAAGGGACTTTCAGTGTGTATGCAGAGATGGTAAGATGGATATTTCTTTGTTATAACTTTTAAACTTTGACATTTGGCACTACAAACC
>NC_092867.1:22669512-22700097 GCF_032062135.1 Pyxicephalus adspersus | reverse complement strand
AAATATAAAATTCCTTATTTAATGCACAGTGCTGGATAATATGTTGGCACTTTATAAGTTTTATTAATAATAAAAATATATATAGGCCAACAAGAAGTACCTGCATTTTTTTGAGCTTTGAGTTAAGCATTATTCTAAAATGCCACGAGATGGCAGCACAGTCAAAGCTAAGCAATGCAGAATGATAGATTACTTTTACAAAGTATTTTGCTATCCATGATCACTCATTTTACCAAACCTTCAAACCAGCAGTAAAGTATAAGACCAGGAATAGGAGGTGGTGATGCTGGGGATTACATAGTTTCTGATGTGTAAGTGTTAATGTTCCTAAAAAGTACTGTAAAACATTCTGGAACAATATTGCAGAAATTAAAATGTTGTTCCTTGTCATTTCATCTGTTTGGGAATTAGCCTTTAGTATTCTCAGCACTTGAAAAATTGCAAACAGCCCATAACTATAGCCCAGATTCATGGTGATGTTAGGATGATGTTCTGATTACTCATTCATTGTTCATTTTTATTCATCTTTAAAATATTTGCATAAATGTGATCAGCTTCATGTTAAATGTTGATATCCGTACCTGCCCCAGCTGTGATTGTTATATGAGGTTAGCCAAGGTTGTATTTGGTGGTCGGTCTTTGAATCACTGATCTGCTGGATGTCTTTTAGCTTACTGACTGAAGCAGACGCCGGTCACAGCGAGTTCACAGATGAAGTATATCAGAATGAGAGCCGCTATCCTGGTGGGGAATGGAAACAATCTGATGAGCCATACACTGATGCTGTAAGTAGTGAAAGCAATATAAATAATTGTGGTACTGCGAGTCTGACTTGCCAATCTAATCAAGCTTTGTAGGAATGTGTGCATTGCAGTAACTCGACCTAACCAATCTGAAATTATCACCTTTCTGTACTGATGTAATTGGTTTCAATAAAAAACTGAATCACATTGCATATTGTACAGTTTTATTAAAAATGCCTGTAAGTCAGTTTTGTATGTATTATTTTATTATTTAATATAGGTAGGAATTGAATACAATTACAAATAAAAATACTTATGTTTTAACTCGGGTAAATATAAAATGTTGTTTACACTTCTGATTTGTTTCCAGCTTAGCAGGTGGTACTTTAAGCCTGTTTTGCATTTACAAGGCTAAATGTAACTTCTGCAGAAAAATAAAAGATAAGATTTTGTTTCGAGTTTATGTGCTTAGGTTCAACAGCCTTCTAAGTAGAACAACTAATCTTCATCCTCACATTTTTTATTTCTTTCTAGAATGGGGAGAAGAGTCGGTCCCCAGGGGAGTTTGAATGCCCATATGGATGGATGTGGGAGGACGATGCCTGGATCTATGATATTAACCGAGCTGTGGATGAGAAGGGTAGGGTTGGAAAATACCATACAAAAATGTAACTGTCACTTTTAAGATTTTTTTTATGCAAAGGAGACTTGGAAGATGCCATTGCTTGTTTTAAATGTGCAGGCTCTGAGGCTTTCATCCTGATCATGGTCAGTGACTGATTAATGTAGCAAAATGACAGGGTGACAACAGTTTGTGGAGGACATATAAAGTATTTCCAATGATTTTCTACACATTGAATATCTCTAAAAGTGATCATCTGTAATTGGAGTATTTATTGTTATAAGTGTGACTGTTTTGTACCACGTGTAATTGTAGTTATATATCAACATGGGATTGCCATTTGCTCATTACATTTCTTCTTTCTTACGTTTCCCTTTTTTACTACACAACTTTTCTATATGCTTTCCAGAGATCACAACAGTTTTGCTATACTGCTCCTTTTCACAATGCAGGTCCAGTAACAAGCTGAAAATAGTTAATTGCTGACAACCTGAATGTCACTGTTTGGGAGATTCACCATGTTCATGTGTCCTGGAGACCATTCGATTTAGGACTGAAATTGAGGAAAGTCCCAAATTGGGGAGATTTGAATGGGGTTTACCCACCTGGGCATTTCACTGATGTCTAGATTTCTGTACCAAAAGCGGTACACTGTTTTTCATGAAATTTTTTTTTTAAATGTAGACCTGTAACTCACAGAAATATGTCCGAACAAGGGTCTAGTAGATATCATGAATATAAAAAAAGTTTGAAACGCACAATCATGTGAAAAAAAAAAAATTACTTTAAATAAAATTAAATAAAAAACGCAAAAATCAGCTTAAACAAGAATACATAAATAAATAAAAAATACTGAAAATGCAATAATTTGGTATACTGTATAGTAATATATTTTTCTAAAACACCTCCCTAGTGTGGTAAATTTTAAAACAGAGTCCAACGTCACATACCTACAAAACCACATAAATATATTTTGTATTTTGTATTGGATTGGATACAGGACTTTGTTTTGAATCCAATACAAAATTTTTGAATTTCCCACTACGACTCCCGTCGATGGGTGTATGCAGTGACATCATCAGAAATCGCAGAGGGACGCGTACATGAACGTCGGGTGTTCTAATTCTTTCCGAACTTCCGTACTTCCATGCAAAAAGTGTTAAATTTTATGCATGGAAATTTATTTTAGATTGTGGGCTATAATTCACCGAATTACTCAATAATTACTTATAATTCACCGAATTACCGCATAACTCACCGAAATATGTCCAAAATTTTATAAATTTAATAATAAATTTTTTTTTATAAATCTTTTAAAAAAAAAAGTGTATAATGTAACTGTATAGTAGCATATATTAATAAATATATATATATATATAATATATATATATATATATATATATATATATATATATATATATATATATATATATATATATATATATATATATATATATTATAAAGATTTCTTTGTATTGGACTCAATACAGCTTTTTTGTATTGAGTTCAATGCAAATTGATTTGAATTTTCCGCCTCTCGCCCGCACCGACGCTTGCAGCCACGTCACCGGGAAACCCCGGAGATTGTCACTGCACACGCCGGGAGAAGACTGAACAGAGAAGACGTCTCCGGAGGAGCTGCGGGGACAAGGTAAGTATTTTTTTCAGTTGTAATCCGATTGTCATACAATGTTGTATGACAATCTGATTGCACTGTAACACATGTTTATACTTTTAGCTACCCCAACCTTGGTTTGGGGTAAACGATTGTAGCAAGTTTACTTACCCCGAACCAAGGTCGGGCTAATAACCCTGGTGGTTAAACCATGTCCTATTTTCTCAAAAGAAAATATGTACATATACTTTAAGGTAGACACTGTAGCAATAAGTCAATTAAAGCACTCATATTCATATTCTCTGGCATTTATTTTATTTCCAAAAAAAGTTTTTGAACTAATATAAAAAAAAAAACCCTCCGCCCAGCAGTGGGCATAGTTGGTTCTACTGGCTGGCCATTATGTCTGAGCTGTAAATACAGAGCATTATCGGGCACATGCATCAAGACAAAAAGTGTAGCATGCCCTTGTATCCAATCGTAGTTCTCTTTTCACTCATTATACTTGAGCACCCCAAGTAAACCTGTCCTGAGGGCTATCTGTAGTCTTACGGTATTTGTTATTTACTTTATCAGACGCTGATTGCCTGGCTGTTAAGGTAATCCAATGGGTTCAATATTTTCTCAGCCACTGCCCCGGAACAAGTTTGCAGTTCAGTAACTTTGACTTTGCTCATCACTTGCAATGTATTTTTGGGGGGGGGTTCCAAGCACAGAACCAGGGACAGCCATTTAAAAATGCCTAATAATTTGGCTGCTTTAACATAGGAATTTATTCACTATGGTATGGGGCTGTCTCTACAGGTTGGGAATATGGAATCACCATTCCTCCAGACACCAAACCCAAGTCTTGGGTGGCTGCAGAGAAAATGTACCACACTCACAGGAGGCGAAGACTAGTAAGGAAAAGGAAAAAGGACCCTAATGTCACCTCCACTAAAAAAGTAAGTCATATTGCACAGTTTTTGAACCCTTCTCTGTTTTTTAATGCTCTCCGGAGCTCAGTACAAAATGATACCCCCAGTTACTATCTCTCAATCACTATAGAGCAATAGTTGTCAATTTATGAGGTATAGCGGCCTTTAACTAAGGCTGAATGTTAAACTTTTGGATGGTAAATCTAGGCTTGGTGCGTAGTAAAAATACTGATGCCATACTGATACAGGACAGAGTTTTCCTAAGACCTGATTTAGTATTATTTAGCAGAAGCCATACAATGAGCTGGTTTAATTGTGGAAGAATATAGGGCATACTTATCATTGTGTCATATTAAAAATATGTTCTTGTTTTGATGCAGGCAACTCTTTCAATGGAGGATAAGGAAGGCTGGGAATATGCCGCCCTCATAGGCTGGAAATTTCACCTAAAACAGCGAAGCTCTGACACATTCCGACGAAGACGTTGGAGAAGAAAAATGGCCCCTTCAGAGAGTCTTGGAGCATCTGCCATTTTCAAACTGGAAGGAGCTCTTGTGAGTACTGGGAAAAATAACTTCTGCAAGATGTTCTACTTGGTTCTAAGTTGTAGACTTTGTAATAATTTCAGTGGAGAAATTATTGCAAAGTCAAGGCCACTGACCAGTTATCTACAATTGTTTTCTGAAAAATTATAATGCTATTTATCTATTTACAGACTTTTGTTTTTCATTTTTTTTCCTTATTTTTTGCAATCCAAACTGTTCTGCATTTGAGTAGTGGAGGATGTCAGGAATGCTAGGGCACAAATACCAGTTCAACACTTCTTCTGGCTTGTGTTTAGTTGCTCTGTAAATAAAGCTTCAAAGAACATTTTTCATTTCTTCCTAGTATAGCTTTAACATCTTGTTGGCATGCTTACATTGGAAAGCGGAATATTGCAGTCCCATGGGCTAGTTTATTGCTAGAAGGTCCTCTGTATACACAAAAAAGAATACCCGGTGCAGTGTCAATAAAAAAAAAAACTTTTTTATATGTATTATTATTTATTTATTTTTTATTAAAGTATGGTTTAACCTCTGTATTCCTTTATGCACACTAGCTTCTACACATCCTTTACCTTTTGAGGCTACCAAAACACTACTTACCTTTCACATTTTAAGACCAGTGTAGCTTAAACCCTTTATATTCCATTATTTCCCAAGGAAACTAAAGAACCATATGCATCCTTAATTTACCTATTTATCCGCATGAATGGCAGCATTAGATTTTTATTTATGCATCATTGCCTATATAGGACTACAAAATCTTTTTGGCCTTGATATTAACATGATCTTCATGCTTTATACCATATTCAGTGGATTACAGATTTAATGTGTGATCCTGATATATTTTTCTATATGCTGCAACATAAATTTTGTAGTCTGTGGATATTGTATTACTATGCATAATACTGTATTTGACCTGTAATTACATTTATATAGGGGACGGATATGAGTTCAGAAGAAGAAGAGAAGAAAGGAAAGGAATCTGCAGCTAACATCTTTGGAGCAAACACACCAATTGTCTCCTGTACCTTTGACCGTATGTTCCAATCACACTTTACTACCATATGGGACCTTTGTAGCAAAGGGGGATCCAGAAAGGTCTAGATACAGCATAGGTTATCCAAGCAGTAGCATCATTTGTCAAATGATTATATTATAAATGTGACCTTTCATGACAAATTGTTTTGCTGTTGATGAATACTTTGTAAAATCTGAGAATGGGCACATGTAGGTTGAGGGTTTCATTACCATTTACAAAGTAGAATTGAAAGCCAGGAAGGCCTATATTATATATAATATTATAATATTAAGAACATTTGTGCTTATTGAGACGATTTATATACAATGAACAATGATTTCTCTAATAATTTACAAAAATTCAAAATGTATATGGAAATGCTAGTATCTTTTATTCTGTGATATCTTCATATTAGAAGTTTAGTAGTTCAGGAAAAGCTGTTCTTCAAAAAAAAAAAAAAGTATTATTTTTGTATTTTTATACCTTTGCAAATCACAGCAGAAATTTACCCTTGTATGTTTAATATTTCCTAATAGGTGTCTTCACATATCACCTTCGATGCTATCTTTATCAGGCTCGGAGTCTCATTGCCATGGATAAGGATAGTTTTTCAGGTAAGGAGACGTTTGCTTGGATAGTGTGGCTGAAAATACCTTAATCTAATTACAATCTTTTAGAAATACAAAAGTTACCAATCCTACAACCACCGGACAAATGCCTTCTGTCATTATCCAGCAAAGTCATTCAACAATGTTATGACATATATAACTTTGTAAAACTTTCTCAGCAGCTTACGCTAGGATGACTGAAAGCAGCATTCCATGTATAACAGTTGGTTTACATCTATGTGATCTGTTTTACCAATATCTATATTTCCGTACAGCTAATCTTAACTTTGTACAGTTAGTCAATAGAAATTGTAGTGTTGATCAGTTCAATTGTTCCTTAGCACAACAAAACGGCTAAATAATATTTACCAAAAACAATATACTGTACAAGAGGTTTGATTACTGTCATACCTTTAAAGTGTCACACACAAAAACTATTAAAGTATAGTTGGGGCAGGCACAGTACCAATAACCTCCTCCTCTCTAATGGTTTAGAGCAGAATGAGCACAAGTAGTCTATTCTAAAGTCTGCCTTTTGTCTGACAACTTTTAAACAAATACTAGTTGATTGTCTGTTGCTGATGCTGACCTTCAGTGAGCCTTCAGTGCTTTGAGCCACTGACCTGGCACAGGTATGCAGTCCAGGAAAGTTTGAAGAGTCATTGTAATTTTTTCTGGCTCAGAGACCTGATGTACTAAAGCAAAGGGATCACTAGGACAGCCAGGCAGTTAGTTAGCATGTTGAAAAGAGGTCAGAAATGGAGGCCCTCATTTTCTACCTTTGCTTTACCAGGTTAGCTAATTTGCATATTATCAGCTCCAGAAACAAGACAAGAAGACAAATGTGTTAATTGGATTTCTTGTTTAGAACAGGGCCTTATCTATAAAACTGTGGAGTGCCCCTTCAAACCCAGTGACAAGTGCCTAATTTGCCAATTCAAGAATATAATAGGAGTCCCATCCAGGGTAGCACTGGTGGCTCTGTGTGACTTGATTCCTGTGTTTCTGGCTTGAGGCTGCTTGACCTATAGATAACCTTTTGTTAACCCTCCAGCACAGAGTCACTGCAATTTGTACAGGAAATGTTAATATTTATGATAGCCATCCTGCTCTTTTTCTTTTTGGAGTAAAAAAAAAAAAGTTGATTTACACGCCCATCTAATAGTAGTCTCAAGCCCTTTAATCATTTTCATGAGGGGTTGGGGCATCATAAATACAGAAAAATTGAGATGTGCTCCAGCTGGTAAATTTTATTGTCTGGTGACAACAGGAAATGCATGCTTTGTGTCCATGCAAACCAAAAGACTGACTTGTACAGGTGCAACCACCACAGGGAGCTCTCTGCTTTACAATCCTTTACAATAATTTAGTATATCCAAAGTCAAAACTGTACTAGGTTTAAAAGCAGGAAATGTCTTTTCAGTTCCACCAGGAGCACTCTTTTAGGTGAATGGAATTAAAAAGAAAATTGATAAGAATTTTCCTCCACAGTTGTCACAGGAACAGGTGTCCCCAATGGAAGATGTCTTTTTCCAGTTTTAACAGTCAATTTGCAAATTTTATAAGTTTTGAATTAACATGATAAACAAAAATTAACTTTTTGCTACTAGTGAGAGTATTTTACCATTATACCATTATTTTCCCCAGCGAGTACGACAATAAAAATCTGAGGGGTTCAAATCTTTCTCCACACTACCGAAAACAAAAAAGTGGGGTTCAAAAGTCGCTCCCACGCCACTTATTCTTGCAATACCACCATTCTATTGTTGCTCCTGCCTTAGAAATGTACTGTTGCTGTGCTATACAATATATACAATTTTACAATATGTTTTTGTCTATTTTTCTTTCTGGTCAATTTTATTTGTGTAATAGGTGTAGGTGGGAAATATGTCATTTTTTTTTTATTTAAGCAAGTTTTGGATATAAGAACATAATGTTTAAAGCTAGAATAGCTGGATTAGACATTAGATCTGAAAGAAAGAAAAGTCAAAACTTGGAATTTTATTAATAATTAAGGAAGTTTTGATTGATATATCAGATATGTCAGATATCAGTTTGGAAAATGGTTTATACTGCTTTATCTATTTGTGAGAAAATCAAGGAGGTGGGGATTTAATGCATTTTTCTTTTGTTTAGACCCCTATGCACATATATCATTCCTCCATCGTAGTAAAACTACAGAGACAATCCATTCAACTCTGAACCCCACATGGGACCAAACCCTAATCTTCAATGAAGTTGAAATCTATGGAGATCCACAAGCTGTAGCACAGAATCCACCTAATGTAGTTATTGAAATATTTGACAGCGATCAAGTGGTATGTATGCAGCCATATTTTGTGGGCATATACTCTTCTACATCTTTTATATTGTTTGTTTACTTTGTGCTGTTTTTTATTTCAGGGAAAAGATGAATTTCTTGGAAGAAGTTTGTGTCCACCACTTGTAAAGCTGACCAATGCTGATATTGCACCAAAACTGTTGTGGTATCCAGTCATGAATGCCGGCAAACACTGCGGAGACATCCTGGTTGCTGCAGAGCTCATTCTAAGAGACAAGGTCTCCAGTTTAATTCTAAGAATACATATAAGGGCTTTATACCATCACTGTTCTTAATTTTCTTTCTGTTGATTTGCTGATTTTCAGACTACATCCAGATAGGTGTTTTGGTGAAGTTCTGTAATGTTTCAGTGTATTTGTTGCTTATTCACCAGTTAACTAGCAGATGGTAGAGATCACCAATCTTTAGTGAGTGCAAGTGTCTGTAAGTTCTAAATGCAACATAACAGAATGTTTGAGCTGCATTTTTAGGTAAATGCAATTTACTTTTATTGAAATGTATGAAGCACCAAGTGGAAACCCATTTACAGTCTCCTCTGCTATTTCTATATAGTCTTTTGTAACTGGTTGTTCACTAGAATGTATGTGTGTGTACTTCCTTAGGATGGGTCCAATCTGCCAATACTGCCATCCCAGAGAGCTCCAAAACTCTACATGGTACCTCAAGGCATCCGTCCTGTGGTCCAGCTCACTGCCATTGAGGTAAGCACATTTAATTCCGCTGTGTGAGAAACTTAATTTTCAGTCATGAGTTCTCTAATTGTCTTGTCAGTAAACATTCAGGAGAAAGTATTTATACAGCAATACATAACTGCATGCTAATTAAATAGCTTATGTGCTACTCATTCACTACATCTTATTGCCCTGAAGCAAAGACATACTAAAGGGTCATATCTGGTAACCATGCTTACAATAAACCCAAATAACCAATTACAAAGTAGTTTACTTTTCAGCTTTCTCCCACTATAATTATTTACAGATTGGGGCTTTGTGAAAACCATTTATAGTGTAAATGATCATTATCATTTACAAACCTTCAGTTTGTAGTCATCATTTTGGGGGGGTCAGGTGTTCTCCTTATTTTAATTGGAACATGTCAAAGCAGTTGAACTCTCATGGTTTACTCATTTACCTTAAAGTGTGCACTTACACTTATAATTTAAACCCTGTCCTGGTGGATCCACGGACAAAGGACGATGAACAATCGTAATGGAAGCGAAGGGGGAGAGAGTGCAGCGGGGTTCCGCTCTGTCATTCTCCCCCTCCCCTCTCCATAGAGCAGAACGGTGCTATATGTACAGCACTCGTTCATGCATCCTGCAGTCCTTAGTCGTTGGAAAGGATCATGAAAGATCTTTTCCAACGACAATTATTGCATGTGTGTATGTAGCTTTAGTGTGCTCATAGTAACTTAACAGTACAGGCTATTGGGATATAAGAGACAATCACTTGATCTCTTAAGATGCCTAATTTTACAACCTTATTCTCCAATTAGTTGGAGGGGGGAATGATCTCCCTTATTCAGTCAAACAATGAACATGCTTTAAAATACACAAGCTTTAAGTGTGAGTTTTTCTTTTAAAAGCCTGAACCTACTATAGTTCTGGTCAGTGATATTTTGACCAGTCAATGGATTTGAAGTCTTGCTTGTTTATGTGGGTTGTAGCATATTACTGGATTCTGCCATTCTTAACCACAAAACACTTTTACACTTTTAATTCTTCAGAAAAGTGTACCTTTTGATATGTATACATTTTTTTTTTCAATGTATTAAGTTTTAGGGCAATATTAATCACTTTTAATAATGTGTTTTTCTACAGATACTTACCTGGGGATTACGCAACATGAAGAGTTACCAAATGGCCTCAGTCACATCTCCAAGCCTCATTGTGGAGTGTGGTGGGGAAATTGTTCAATCTGCAATGATCAAAAGCCTCAAAAAGACCCCTAACTTCTCCAGCTCTATTCTCTTTATGAAAGTGGTAAGACGCAGGGCTGCTTCCACACTCTGGTGGGCCATGTGGCAACAATGGCATTAGTAACAAAACCGCACATAATTTGTAGTTAACTGCTGCGACCTACATATCTTCCGGGTTTTGAGGAACGTGAGTAGAAAATGTAACTACTGAGAGTTTTACAGCTTTGCCTAGGAATACTACTCGGAGTAATATGTAATCATTCACTTTCACCAATATCTGCTAGGTTATCAATTACCTGTGATGGAAGCCATTTACATATACCCAGCTCTTCTGCTGTTCCCTGAACACAGAACACAACTCTGTCTGATATATTTGGCTGCCATGTTTATTCATTTCCCTTAAGGTGCTACAAAATTGTTCCAGATAAGTAAGGCTGTGTACAAACGTGCAATTTTCGTCAATAGAAATAATCTTTCATGATTGTTTTCAGCGACCAAGATGCTGCACACACAGGGACATTCTGTTTTAGGAAGAGGGGAGAACAAGCCAGTGGCACCCCACTTTGCTTTCCTCCCTTGACTTGTGTAGCGGTCATTCGTGCACCTGTCAGGGCTATTCCTTGAAAGATATTGAGCAGCCGCAGTATGCATGTCAGATTCTTGCTCGTTTTGAGTATGGATTGAGAATCATTTTATTTGTGTACATATCCTAAGTCATAAAATCGGCATTGACACTGAACAAGCTTCTTACTACAGGTTTCATTTATTACCCCAACACAATGCTGAGCCTTTAGAATTTAAAATTTTATATTGTAGAACATTGGATCGTATGGCTAAGAATTCCTTTTCTATTGTATCTTGGTATTTCTAAGTTTTTTTGCTATACATCTGTATTATCCTCCAGTAGGCTTTATGTAGTTGCTGTTGAGACATGTGTAAAGGAGGTTTTTTTGGCACATTCTGTATACCAAGCTGTTTCAGTTCAGGTTTGCTTAATTTTCCTGCTTCTGATCACAATATAACATTTAATTCAGATTAAGGTCAAAACTCTTACCAAACTATTGTAAAATACAGAAAGTCTTTAACATTTGGACATGTCTTATAAAATGATGATTTACAATCACCTGTTTCTGTATGCATTTGTATTATCTTGAATTTATGAATGTGGATTTTTTTTTTCCGTAGCTGCTACCAAAAGAAGAAATGTATGTTCCGCCCATAATTGTTAAGGTGATTGACCACAGACCCTTTGGAAGAAAGCCAGTGGTAGGACAATGCACCATTGACTCGCTGGAGAACTTCCGGTGTGATCCATACATTACGAGACCTGATGATGCTGCAGAATTAAAAGGTGCTGCAAAAAAAAAAAAGGTTTTCTCAGTCATGTGTATTCATCTTCATACAGACATCTTGACTTTTTTCTTTTTTTAAATAACAAACTAATGTTATCTGAATATTTGCTTTTATGATGTTTTCCAGTTGGGCATTAAAATAGCAATTGTTTTATTCATTGGTTATTGTTTTTGGGTATATTTGCAATTGCTGTTAAGTTTAATTAAACAGTAGATATTTTCTTTTCCTCAAATATTCATGCAGCCACTTAAAAAAAAAAAAAAAAAAACTTTGGGAATTGTCAGATTAACATAAAGTATTTATTTTTGGAAGGCTAGTAAAGAAGCTTATAGCAGTAAATGTGGTTGATGTAGTAAATTCCAATCCTGGGTCAAATCATCATCATGAATGTAATAATGCAAGTTGTAGTTTCCAGCATCAGTCTATTTATTACTTTTTCCCTGTTGTTGAAAGTTGGATGTAGTTATCAGAAGGTATTTAGATAATTAGGGAATGAGGGGAAGAGTAGCAGGACTTTCCTGCCCTTGACTTCTCACCGAGGAAAAAGGATAGTGATGGGTCAGGGTAATTAAACCAGACTTTTGATTCATGTCTTGGAATAACCACAGGTTCACTTGACACGTCGCTGCATGTCTACAAGCATATAATACAATAAACTTGATTTACTGTATTGCTGGGTGATCATATAAAAGCTGCAATTACTGAACTCATTTTAAAGAATTCTAATTCCTTGGATGTAACATTGATCTTTTTGGCTTCAGTAGTTTTTGTCAAACCCCTGGAAGGAGTTGGTAGTTGTAGACATGAATGAGAGAATTTATCACATGGGCTGATTCTCCAACCAGAAAAATGTTCTTTTCCTGAAGAGACATTATGAGAAAAAAATTTGCTTAACTTGAACGGGCTTTTCACAACTAGTTTTGAAGAACAATAATTTTCTGCAAATGACTTGAAAGTCATATTTTGAAAGGTTACGGAGTGTAAGCTAGCCACCAATACTTTTTACAATACAACTTTTACCAGCCCCTGGTTGGTCTAGTGAGGAATATTCTGTGTTTGCAGTGGTAACTTCATACACGTCCTTGCAAATAAATCAAGCCTTGATATGTTTGGTCTCTTTCAGTTGCGCTCTTGTCATCTGCCCCTCCTCGTGATGTAGTCATTGATGTGGAGGACACTAAACCACTTCTAGCAACACAGGTAATGAGTTCTTACTGGACTATCTAGTATGTGTCTGTCATTGCATGAGGTGAATCCAATTAGAATATAGCCTATGTACAAACATAACACCACACATTCATAGCTAGAGTATGTGCACTTTAAAACCTACATTAATGCATTTTAGTGTAAACTATTGACAGATCATTGTTCCGTATACTATCTGTCTTTGTTTATTTGTCAACATCCTATCCCGAAATCCTACCTGTTTTTCTTAGAATATGTGTTATACCCCGGTGCTGGCATAGCAGCAAAGGTTTCATGATTAGGAGAGCCACTACTACCCACTTTGTTCACAACAACCAATTAGATTCATTCGTTATTTTTGTTCTAGTGCATAAAACAATCTCTTTTGCAGACACTCTTAATCATGAATTCCTGGAAATCCTTCCGTTTACAGTATGTTGTAAATAACCTTATATGACATATAGCTGTGGTCCCTAGTCTGTCTACTCATGAGCCACATTTAAATATAAAAAGAAATATTGATCAACACCAATTTGATAATAAAATTATGAATATCTACTGAATACTAATAGTGTCTAATTTAAACATTATTTTGGCTACGTGTTGTGGTTCACTATTCCAAGTGGCAGGTATTTAGACTTGACAAGTACTGAACACCTGCTAGGAGGAAGCTATGAGTAGCATGGAATATTGTGGCAAGCCATACATGACTTTTTAGCAGCTGGTTGGGGACCACTTTGTTATAATATAACACTACTACTTTTAATGACTTCCTTTGACATATGTGTACATGTAAAATCTAACCTTTTTATCCCATGTCGGTAAAACTAATAAACTTCCCCCAGAATGCCTAAAATCCTATATAAATGTAAATCTTTATAAACCCGCTGGCATTCTCCTACAGAAGCAAGAAAAGTGTGACCTAACTCGCCTCGTAAAGGGCAGTCCAAAAAAGGTAGTAAGCGATACGCATATTTGTGTCATTCTGTCGTTGTCCTAGCTGGGTCTGAGAGCATGTTTCCTTGCTTTATACCCATATCAATTATGTTTTACCGTAGGAAAGCATGCTCCTCTCACCTATTAAAGATCAGTCTGCTTAGTAGGATTTTGTGAGGAATTGTTGATACATACTGTGTGTCCACATGCCAATTCCTGCAACTGTGGACTTTTTTATTTATTTTTTGAAATAAACATTACACATACAAGTTTAAAACTGAGCTACACCAGCTCTGACAACTCCCTTTAAACATAAGTTATGGTGCTACCATTCCATCACAGCTGATTTTAACATAGAATGAGATTTAAACACATGCAAGCTCTTCTGGGGTAGTGATGCTACAGTTGAGTACTGTAGGAGCTGCAAGAACAAAAGTGGTCATCATTGTTCACCTCCATTGTACATGGCAGGCTTTACCAGTGCATAAGGCAACCTAAAAGGTTATGACTTCACATGTTCAGTTTAAATGTAACATGTTTGCTTAGTGGTTGGTTAGCACTAATGCAGTTGGGTCCTACCCCCCAACACCCATATATTTACAATTTTTTGGGGGGTGTGGTTTAGAATTTTCTTATTGTAGTACTTTGCCGATCACCTCCACTGTCTATCCATATTCTCCAGTTTTTTTTTGTCTTTGTTGCTGTCCTGGGTACATTCTCCATTGAACTTTGAGAGCCCTTAGAAAGGTGGTCATATATTAGCACGATTATCAACCTTGTCTAGAATCATAAAGAGAATGCTATGGGTATGATCATCACATCTTGGCTAAAAAAACGATACATGCAAGGCCTACCACAGAACAGTAAGGACCTAGAGAGGGTCTGCATCACTCTACCCTAGACATGGATATCAGTTTCTATTCTTGCTGTTCCAAGTTGTTAAAAATGGTGGTTAAAAAGGGAAGGAAAATCATTTAGAAAGTTTTATGCATTATGTTCCAATTTTCAGTTGATAAGCAGCATGTCAACAGCAGTCGGAAAAATGACTTCACCTACCACAGTGCATGTATGTATGTTATAAAGGATGCACTGATCAAGTGTCTCCGGTTATCACCGACACTGCTTGGGGGCTCATTGGTGGATGGATTTTGGAGAGCATTTTCAAAAGACCTTGAAAAAAATAAAACTATTCTGGCTCTGTTTCCTAAGCTCTAATGATTATTATTTGCACTGAAAGGGTTATGACAAATACCACAAGCAATATTATTTAATTAAATTATCCTATAGTCTTTTCATCTTAATGTGAATACCTTTCTCAGATATTTTTATTTGTTTTAATAACTGTATAAATAGAATTAACAGTTTTTTTTCCAAGTTTAAGCTCTTCAAAATCCCCACCAGCAGTTTAATGGAAGGTAATATCACTTAAAAAAGTCACATGAGATCACATGATGAGCAGACAATAGTGCTTGTATGACTCCAAATGCCATCACTATGGAGGGTATATATTTTTGTACCTTTTTAAAAAAATGATACGAAACCTGTCAACAACAAAGAGACTTGCTTTTTTTCTCCTAGATTAATGCGTATCTCAACTTGAAAACAAGAAAATGTCATATATTGCAGTTTACCAGTTCTTAGATATTTTAATTATTTTATTATTAGCCAGTATTTATACAGCACTAAAATATTACACAATGCTCTACAAGTCCATAGTCATGTCACTAGCTGTCCCTCAGAGGGGCTCAATCTTATGTCTCTATCATAGTAATATATCATTAGTTTAGTCTAAGGGAAAAGCCGGGAAAGTCGATTAACATAACTGCATGTATTTGGGATGTAGGAGGAAACCCCCACAGACACAGGGAAAACCTACAAACCCCTTGCGGATAGAGTCCTGGCCGGGTATACAAACCTGTGATCTAGATATGCATTTTTTTCAGGCCTTTCTTCCACTGAATTTTATCCAACGAGTCTCCTAAAAACATACTTCCTACTCTTTAAAGTTCACACTTATTTATCCTATGTCTTGAACTATATATATGCTTTTGTTTATCTCAAGAAAGTGGTAGATTGATGGGACTAGTAACTTACACAAATAGGATGTTTGTGCTTTCTTTACATCTTATGGGAAGTGACAGGGACACAGCATCTAGCTAGATCAAGCTTTTTTCTGTACTTACTGAAAATTTCTGAGCCTGAGGGATTGAAAATAATAATATTAAAGGCAGGTAAGCTGCAATATTTTTGTTGATAGATTTTGATAACCTTTTATGAATCATTGTCACCTAAGAAAATACAAATTGTTTTACAATTGTACAAACTGTGTGTGATGGAAAGGTACACTTAAATATAACTTAGCATGTGTAAAAACATTCTATAGCTGATGGGATTACAAAGGCATGCAAGTACTATGGTGTTCATGAATATTGTAAAGATGTGTGTTTATATGACTGTATTTTTATGGCACTAAATCACAAAGTCCTAATTGTGTTCTCATTTGCCAAGCAGAGGTACTCATTTGTTAATACACCTTCTTTCTTAATACACCTTCATAAAGACCCTTTAATAATACTTTCAGTTGTCTTTACAGAATTAGGCCCATCTTACATATTTCTATTCAGAAAAAAAACCCTCTAATCATGTTATACATATTGATATTTAGTGCCTTTATGTTCACATTTTTAATGCTCAGAAACCCCTGATATTGTGGAAGTGCACCACATGTAATAGTATCTAATAAGTGCTGCTGAATAATGTGATACAGTTCTTGTTTGAGATTGTATAAATTATACATCTGTTTACTCCTTTATATCCAAGCTAGATGCAGATATGTTATTGCAGCAGCATCAGAAAACAATAAAAGTCATATACCTATTAAGTATGATGAAATTATACATCTATCAAAAAAAATCATCAAATGGACATAATACTACAATCAACAGTTTGTAGCATTTCTAAATTTCTTCCAGGCCTTCCTCTGCAGCTTTGCTTGGGTTAAGAACTGATAAAGTGAACATAAATGTGGGACTAAATAGAAAAAATTTGCGTTTCAACACTCTTGTGAGCAACAGCAGGTATAGAATCACTATAAGCAAACTTTAACATAGCAATACAATTTGATACTCTTATCCTTGTGGGATCTGTGTTTGGCAAATTGGGCATTATATGAGGCAATTCCAACACCAGTCAAGGTATCTGTGCATTTTTTAAGTGATTATATCTAAAGAGTATCTAATCCACTTGCAGAATTCATTCTCCATTTTAATAAACATTGTCCATAATTCATTCTTTCTGTTTGGGGTCAATAAAAGGTAAGTCTTCTTTTTCATGATTATGGAACCAAACATTTGCATTTCTGATGGATTCCTGTTTTTACAATGCTGGTTTATTACATACCTACAGTAATTTTAATCATCAAGTAGCCATATTGTATATTGGAATAAAATACTTCACAACCAAGATTATAGCTGTGATTTGTATGTATGTAATAAGCCTAAAATGCAAAACCTTTTGTGTTTACTTGGTAATTTGGTTAATTTTCCATCTGCTTTCCTCATGGTTATACCGTACTAATGTAAATTTTTTTTTTCAATTTTTACCTTAATTTTCCTTGGGACATTTGCTGCTGGGCCTCCAGTTACAAGAGAAGGTAATAATTCAATCAGCTACTTGTCTAGTTAAAATGTATTTATGGTTGAATAGATATGTTTATTGTATCACCTTTTCTTTCCTTTAAGTTATACCTCTCTTGCTGTATAATGTGCCTAGTGTCTTTTATCACTTCATAACGGTTTCATATATAATCAGGCTTGTATGTTTTATTGTGAGCCTCATAGGCTTGCACACCTTTGCTTATTTTTTTTTTTATGTTTCTAGCTTGTGTTCAGGGATTGGTCCTGCCAAAATGTTTAGACTTACTGACCAAAATTGTGGAGAAAAGGATGGTTTAGTCACAGCTCTAATGTCTAATAGAGAGGGCTGTGAGAGTACTGAACCCTTATCTGAATTCAGCTATGCTATGCAGTACTGAAGATCTTACTATCTGTAAATTTAAATATAAAAACACAAATTTAGAAGTATAGATTTAGATGGAATCCTCTAATTCAATAATGCTTTAGTCATTTTAGTTGCCTGACAGGAATGATAAAATATATTTGGATTTTGGCAATAGGGGGTTTCTGACCTGGCTGTCAATAGGAAATCATTTTTTTTTTTTGCCCCAGTATCCCTGTTGCTACCTTATAAAAGTAAGAAATGAGAGTTTCACAAGTTATATTCTAATTTGCAGCCTTTAATTGGCATTCCAGCAATGATGAGAACAAGGACCTTTCTGACCATAGTACGTTTATGTTTGCTGTGCATGTGGTGCACAGATCTGGGGTCTCTGGTTATCACCAGCACAGATTGGGTCCTTGTTGTGGAAGGATTTTGGAGAGTATTTTCCAACATTATGAAACTGCTTTGTTATTGTGTACCTAAGGCATGTTTTTATAAATGCATTAAAATGACTGCTTTAAATTAGTAGTGATTTACTAATAGCCGAAATCTTGCTAATCTAAACAGATATAGTTGTCTCTCTAAAATCCCCACAAATGGCCTATTGGGTGAAAGCACTTAAAAAGTATTAAAACACTTGAGAGATTGCTTATGGGTTACTATTTGGTCAAATATGAGTGTTTCACAAACTGGTGCCCATTTGTGCATTGCCTGCATACACTATCATCCACGTGTGTTGGTCACTGGGATGACCTCCTGCAAGAACTGCCATTAGCATAGCAGTGGGGAGAAGGGCAGGCTGCCGCAAGACATTGTTCTATTTGGGGGAAAAAATAAGCTACTGAGTTTTAAGGATATACTCTGGTAAAAATAGATCGCCTGTGTTTCTGCCAGAGCTCATTTGTGTATTTTTCTTTTTGTAACACCAATTCTTCCACATGCCACAGTCCCTCTTTTTGGTAGATTTGTAGGGTCACATTGCTTTAAACTTTTGGTTGGTGAAAACGCTGTGTACCAGTAAATATGTCATACAAGTGAGTCTTTCAGTTGTCCAAAATTTGTTAGGACAAAGTCACAACCTGAAACTTGGTAAACGTGAGCAGGACTTCACCAAAAATATGGTCATTTTTGCAGACTGATATTCATATTAGGGCAGTCTGGTGTTCGCATTCACACAATACCAAATTTCTATCATCTAGATGTTTCTATGGTTCTGTCATTGTTGGGAAGATACCTTGTGGTAGGTAGTTGGCAAATGGCTAAGAGTCGACGCTTTACATACACTGTTGTGGTTTTTCAGGTGACTCTTTCTTTTGAAATTTCCTAAAGAAAGAAAATGACTTTGATATCACCAATGGTTTGTCATCCTAGAGTTCTTTGTTTCTTGATTGTGTAGAATATATTGATAAGTCGGAGAGCGCAGTGACCTTTCTAGTTGCTATGTACAATGTATACATGAGCTGGTTTCTTGGCTTCCTCAAAGGCTGTACTAAATACATCTTTATTTATGGCAAATTAATTCATGCACTACATTTCTGGTTCAGTGACCTTCCAGGCTGCCAGGAAACTTTAAAGGAGATCTTTTTACCCCAAAGGTTAAAAATAGTCAAGTATATTATAAAACTAGTAATATAATTTAATAATAATAAATACCGCTGCTGAGACAGTGATTCTCTGCATGGACATGGCCAATTTAATTGTAGCATCTTATTTTCCTAGTGGATGAAATGTTCTTTTTAAAGACCAGAAACTGATTTTTTTTCCGACATAGGACAGTATTTACAACATAAATGGACCTGTGTTTTCAGCTCTATTTTACCTTAAAAATACCAAAAAGTACCTTAAAAATACCAAAAGACTAGAAGCACCTCCATCTGAAAATTGTGAGCTGTGGTCATGAGATGGGACCCACAAAGATGTCCCCACCTTTAGAAGAAACAAGTCAAAGCCTGAGCCTGGCTAAGGGGCCAATGGTGTCAAAATGTTGGTGTACACAATAGGAAATGTATATCTACATAAAGAACTCTCAACCAAAGTAGAGGAATTGTGCACTCCTATTGCAATGTAAGACCATCCAAATATGTTTCAGTGCTGAAGACTGGTTGTTTAGGAACGTTGCAAAACACAGTAAAAACCCTAGCTGTGATGTGAATATCATTCATAGTCCAGTAATTCAGCTGTTGGCTGGAAAGTGATACAGGTTAATTAAGGCCCAGGACAGGGGTGTCAGCCTGAAACTGTGTAATGTGCTTTGAATGCATAAACCTCAAGAGTGATAAATGGAATTACAAGATCAGTGCAACCTTTGGAGACTTTACCATTAATTACCAAAGTGTTCTTTTAACGAACAATCTGTACCAAGTGCACAATGTGTTTCTTGAAAAGTTATATTATAAAAAATACAATTTATGCCCACTATGGACAAAAACAAACATATTACCTAAGAGTAACAACCAGGCAGCAAGTAGATGGAGGCCAACAATTGCAGTCTCTGCATTTCACGTATATAGGGGTGTCTTCAGTTAACTTTACTGAGCATATTAGGATATGAGTTTCCATCTCAATATTTATTTAGGTAGCATGGCCTTATAATGTATAGTAAGAAATTGAATTCCTGCATGTGTTCAGTGTCCTAATGGAGTGAGTGACAGGCAGAAATAGGATTAGTAATCTTTTTCCCGAGGTGTCCTGTCTAGTATTTGGCTGATTAATATTTATGGAGCTAAAACTGAATCTGAGTTATTTATTCAGCGGTTTCATGAATTTCATATCTGGCAGAGTGGCATGACTTTTGGGTCTGATTATTTCCTCAATGCTTGTTCAGATTTAGGATACACAATCCTGCGTAGCACACATTTCACGCATGTTTAAAAAAGACCGGAGAATTAGAAAGTAACCAGAGTAGCAAAGCCTTATCTGTTGGTGGTTGTTATTCACCAGCAAATATTCAGATCTGTAATTTATCTCTCTGTGGTTTTTATTTGCCGGCAAATATTCAGATGTGTAATTTATTCAATGTTTCCAGTGAAAAGTAACCCAATGATACATAGAAATTCATTTTCCTGGCTGTAGCTGTGTCTTTTCCCATTGGCTGTTTAGTTTTTGCTAAAACTTTTAAGAGTGGCTGTGGGAACCTAAAACAGGGAGCTCAAGATAATTTTCTCATTTGCATTCTGTGAAAGTTATATAAAAAACATGAGTATCAGTTATGCGTTTGGAGCATAAATGCCAAGTGCTCATGTATGATGTGTTATTTTGAGGAATCTCCCGATACTGCTTCTGTCTCAAGCTGAATGAACATTAAGCACTAATTCTAAGAGAGTGAATACGTTTGATTTCATAATAAAGTTGAGTAATGTTCAATGCCAGGAGCATTCCAATCTAAAACTTCATACCTTTATACTTTACCTGTTAAACCCATAGAAAGCTTTGTAACTGTTGGCAGCACTGCTGCTGAATATAATGGGATAGTCTTGCAGGACCATCTCTTGCAGCTGGCTGGTACATTCATCTTTACCTGCAATACCTGCCAGACTGAATGGTCTATTTTAATTATTAATATTTTCATTACAGGAGGAAGAAATCGTGGACTGGTGGAGCAAATATTACTCTTCAATCGGAGAACATGAGAAATGTGGCCAGTATTTGCAGAAAGGTTATGACACTTTAAAGGTACAAAACAATCTGGTTTGATCATTGTTCTTTCTTATTGATATTTCAAATTTTGGTTTGTGCAGGACACAAGACCCATTCAGAACCACACACAGAGTTTAAACCTTCCCCACTGAAAATAAATATTTATTGATTTGCGTCTCCATTGGTGAAATTTCTCTACTCTCCTGTTCTGTCGCATTTTAGACGGACAGTAAGAGATGGGAAATATTCAAGATGGAACAAAGAGCACAAAAAAAACTTGGCTACCTTATCAAGAGCAGAGAAGAAGCCCAGTGTGAGCTTCAAGTTAAAACTTAAAGATTATACAAGGCTGATGATTCTTTTCCAAATTCCAAGTGACAGCGTTGGGTGCCCAAACAGCCAATAGCTTAGCACTAGTTTTGCCATTTATGAGTATGTTGCATGCTTATTCATAACCTTGAGATGTGATGTGTCATTTTGGCTGGCAGATGGGTAAGGGAGCAAATAGGGGTATTTTTAAGCAGATGCTGGGCTGGCAAATAATTAAACCCATTACTTTGTCCTGCATGTTGCACAAGTATTTGATGTACGCACCCCATGTGCTCAAAAAAAAAAAAATAATAAAAATCCCTGCACTGCTGTCATGCAATCCTGCTTTATCCTTTTACCTCATCCTGGGCCATGTTTTAACTATGATGAAAAGGAACTAATTGCTCTTTGGCCACAGAGGTTGAAAATTCTCAAGGTTTTATTTATATGCATCCTTCACTGCCTGATTACTGAAACTTATGGTCTAATCCATTTCATTAGAAAATAATATATTAGTTTGGATATATTTAACACCTGGGGGCTCTGTAAATGGTGGCAGAGTTCTTATAAATCCATATATCAAGAGTTTGATTCCATCCAGGACTGGTGTAAGATGTTTGTTGGAAGTGCTATCCTAACAGGAATATTTGCCCTATGTTTTCTGCCTTCCCTTTTGCTCCGGGGCCAAATTTGAGAGGATGCCTTTGGTATGCCTTGATATAGGGGGTAGTAAGACAAACAAGACTAGATCTCCTGATGAAGCAGATTGAATCGTGGTAAAATGCATAGAGCATAACAACATCTAGAGAGTTATGTTTGTATATCAAGTCATACTGAAGTTGGTAATCCTCCTGGTTTTTAAATGTGGATAATAAAAAATCATATTTTCATGATTATTTTAATTAAGTGGTTGATTACAGTGATTTGCTGCCTCAAAAGTCCCCCACAGGTTTATTTTATTGATATTGTCAATAATAATGGGATATGGCCAGCTACTTTTGGCATGCTGTACAAAAAAATGTAATTCATTACAATCCCATGTCTGATCTTTTAAAGGTTTATGATACTGAACTGGAGGAGGTTCCAGAGTTCCGTGGACTTACTGACTTCTGTGAAACATTTAAACTCTATAGAGGGAAGGCTGAAGAGAGTGATGATCCATCTGTTGTTGGTGAATTTAAGGTAAGCGTTAACCAAATTTGATATATGGATACCTATAACTCCTATAACCTATAACTTAGGTTATAGGAGTTATAGGTATCCATAACTTTTATATGATACCTATAGGATACCTATAACTTTTATTGTGTACTCTAAAAAGTTTGGGAAATCCAGGTTAGCCCTTACTCCACACACTCTGCTGCCACACAATCCTGATAAAGATAAGTCTGCAATTTGGTAATGTTTTAGCCATTTAAGGTACCCGTCAGGGTAGTGGTGATAGAATTTAGTTCCCTTCATAGAGCCCCTGTTTATTACTCCGTATCCTGGAGGGAGGCCAAGCATATTAAAATGTAAACAAACCTCTTTCTTTTTTGTTAGATTTGTATTGGAAGCAGTATAAATAGCCAAGCATACTTTGGGTATACCGCTATACCCTGCAGGTTTTAGAAAAGCTAGTAATAACATTTATGTATTAAAGTCACTTTATTTGTAAGTTTCCATGAGACCATAGCTCCCCTAGGTACCGGTAATTATTTTATTTTTTTAAACATTGCCTATGCATATCCAACTTACATAGTTTTTTTGTGTTCTTACACTCTTTTAATGCTTTTGCACTGTACGTTCGCTAACTATACAGCACAGAAAAATAGATTTACTGAAACCTCAGATGGAGAGGTCTAGTATGGGATTGACTTGTGTTTGTGAATTTAAAATTAGGCTTTACCTAGTGAGCTCTGTGAGTAACATCTCTTGCAATGAAGAGAAATGGGAAAAACATTAAAAAGAGCTGCTCTACATTTTGTCCCAGTGGAATTGTACATTTATTTTTATGCAGTACATTCTATTTACTTTAAATGATTTAAAACAATATATTTTCAGTGTGGTTCATTACAAATATTTACCTGCCTTTGATCTTGTAGGGTTCTTTTCGCATTTACCCTCTCTCTGATGACCCCAGTATCCCCAGTCCACCCCGACAATTCCGGGAGCTGCCAGACAGTGGACCTCAGGAATGCATTGTGCGAATCTACATTATTAAAGGAATCGATCTGCAGCCAAAGGACAGCAATGGCCTGGTGAGTGTCATATCACATCATTAAATGGCTCCAGTTTATTAGGCTGGGTGCAAAGCTATTTTTGTTAAAATTTTAAGATATGAGCGATCCTTCAAAGAATAAACTGTGTCCCGTGTCAGGAGGAGCACTTGATGTTCAGTTTGCACTGGAAGCATGACATTTAACATGAAACATACTTTGTGTAGATTTCATGCTTTTAGGACCCTTTCATACCTCACTTTCTAAAAAACACATGCATATTTAATATCCATTTACACAGTTTTGATGCCCTGCAGAGCATTTTAGACTAAAGCTAACAAAACACACAGAAATGTGGGAAAATGCAATATATATGCATATTTTTCAACACAAAAGTATGAATGGGTCTGTAGAAGGCAGTGCTGGAACACATTCTATTTAGAATCAGAAAATGGAAGACATCAAACACAATCTACATGCACATCTGACTTTTCCATGCAGACAGAGGGTATTGTACAATGTAATGGTCTTTTTGCCTAAATGAAAATATTTTTTTTTTGTTTTTTCCATCCTGTATCCATTCTCTATATCCATATTTATTTTGTTTTCTGTTTTTTTAAATATTTTAGTGCGATCCTTACATCAAAATTACTCTGAGTAAGAAGGTGATTGAAGATCGGGATAACTATATACCCAACACTTTGAATCCGGAATTTGGAAGGTATCTAATTAGCCGGAAAATGGCAGCAGTTACATTACCTCTGGAGATCATGTCGCCAGACTATTTTAGGGACATCTTAGATTTTAAGTACATTTAATATTATTAAGCATTCTTCTGTGTACATCCAAAATCACTGTCATTCATATGTTCAAGTATTCCCTTCACTTCTAACCTGGCAGCTACATAAATGATTGTGTAGGAAGAGGTAGGGAATCATTGCCAGTGCAGATATTATTTAGAGGCTTATGGAAAAGGAGACTGTGCTATGGAATTCACTTTTCCTGAAATGGTCACTCTAGCAAGTTTAAAGGCATATTGCAAGTTAATTAAAATAATTTATGGAAAGGAAAAACTAAAAGTAAGCGCTAAAATTACTAGATGTTTTGAATGGGGTTTCCTTAGCTAGTTAAGGTAGGTGCACACAGACCATGCACAACAGATACAAAACTTCACCAGCCCTCAAACCTGCCTATCATTATGCTCCATTAAAGCTAAACTCCAGACAAACTGCCTAATACTCAGATGAAATGCACATATAGGATTTGTATTTGTCAGTTCAGCTCTGAGATTTAGGCCATGTACACACATGCAATGGTTCCCGTCCGATAATCGTATCGGGCGAGAATCTGGCATGTGTACATCGTTCGTCGTCCATCGTCTGAACGATCGTCCTGGCAGATCCAAGAAAGATGGATGACAAATGTTAATGGGAGAGAGCGCAGCGAGGTGTGGCTCTGTCATTCTCCCCCTCCCCACTCCATAGAGCAGAACGGTGCTGTACGTACAGCACTCGTTCATGCATTGTGCAGTCATTGGAAAGGATTGTGAAAGATCCTTTCCAATGACAACTATTGCACATGTGTACCTTGCATTAGTAATAAATCACAGCCTCAAATTCAGGCACCTACACTGCTTGAATTTAAGAACACATTTAATGATGTATTATTCATTATAGAGCTGCCTTAATTTGTCTTTTATATTTGCTTTAAATATATATTTGAGTTAAGCTTTTACTACTTTTAAAATTGTGTACTCTATAATTTTTGTTTTTTTTATTGGCATTGTATTGAATATTGCAATTCACTTTCCAACAGAATGTATGAACTGACCTGCTTCTTACCTCAAGAGAAGGATTTGAAGATTTCTGTGTATGATTATGATGCTGTGACACGGGATGAAAAAGTAGGAGAAACAGTTATAGACCTGGAAAACAGATTCCTCTCCCGATTTGGAAGCCATTGTGGCCTGCCACAAACCTACTGTGTGTAAGTAGAAATTATAGCACCAGAGCTATTCCTCCACAAATATTATTTCCAGAAATGAAAGCAAGACCTTTCAGTTACTTAGTTTATCCGAATATTGCTAGTGTGTTTAAGTCCTCATGCCTGCTGCTAATTCTCGAACTCCCCAATCACATTCAGACTCGTGTTTGGCGTGACAGATCAATTTTCTGATTGGTAATCACTCGGACAGAAATCCAAAAACACTGCACACATGTATTTGATATTCTTACTTCCTGGATCTTCTGATCGGATTTGCTTGTTCACTTGGACATACAACACAATTGGTGCACTTAAGATTGATATATACTACTAAGTTTGCTTTGCCCATGTTCACTTAAAATCAGGTGCTTACAATGTGTCAACTGTTCAATTCAATGCATATAAAATTATTTTGTTGGATGGATGAGTGATCAAATTGAAAGTGAAAATTGGGTTGTAGGCCTTAGAAGTTAAAACATAATTGGTAATCTCTGTATAATATTTTTAATTTTTGCAATAGTACCCTTATCCAATCTTAAGCTTTTTTTAACTTTAGATGTATTTCATAGACTGTTTGTTTATTAGCTCAAGTCAAGATCAATGATACATGTTGTCCTTTGATGTGTCTTTTTATAGCACTGGACTAAATCAGTGGAGGGACCAGCAAAAGCCAACACAGATTTTGCAGAATGTGGCCAGATTAAAGGGAGTCTCCCCACCTGTGTTTTCAGAAAGTGGAACCAAGGTCACCTTTTCAGGACGCGAATACATACTTAATGACTTGGGTGAGTGGAATTGTTGTAAACAATCAAATCGGACCTCTAATCAAGCAAACAAAGGCATTTTAATGACTAAACTTATGCTGTAGTCTCCCCATCAGCATTTTAAAATAGAAACGTTGGTTGTACCCAAAGATTTCCTGTATGCTATATTTGTATTTGTGCGAGAACCTAAGCTAGGAGAATACTTCTATTTCATAAAATATTTGTTGTTTTGGTGATTTTTTTGGGGGGGGTTTTTGAGTTGCAGTTGGTTGTTTGGGAAACTAAAAAAAAAATGCTATGAAGCTTGTAGAAACAAAAATGTTACTGGCACAATCGTGTGCAAACTAACTGGGAAGAGTGAAAAACTTTACATCAGGCTGGACAATTTTCAAAGTTTTTCTACTGTTATATAGGCCTTATTTGTCACCGTTTCCTCCAAGTTATTGGGAGAAATGCAAAGAGCACTACTGATGTAGAAAATGCAGCACATTAAAGTACCTGATCAGATTTTATCCCTTGAACAGATCATAGACAACTATGAAAGGTAATGTTTGGTTTTCATGAGTTATTGCATCCCACACATTGCTTTTTGCCTTACCTAATAGGATAACTTGAGTCTGGCCAGTCCTACAGAGAATCCAATGCAACAAGCTTTTTTAATAGGATTTTGCCATTTTAAAGTATATGTAATACAATACAATTATATTTAATGCCCATGGCAATCTATCATACCAAATTTGCAAAAAATTAAGAATAACCCTTAGAGTTTCAGTAACCTATGAAGCCCGCGTGTGAACATGTTGCTCTTGAACTCACTGAGTTTTGACTCCGTGCCAGGGATTAGTAAAAGCAGCCATTAATTTCCCATTGCAAGCTGTTAATTTGCTAAAAGAACAGAATGTGTGTCATTTGATAACCTGTTTAATACCAGCACATCATCCTAATGTTTTTTTTTAGAGGCAAACAAGAAAATTCATCAGCACCTGGGGCCTGCCAATGAGAGGCTTGCTCTGTATGTACTGCGAAGCCAAGGCCTAGTTCCAGAACATGTTGAGACCAGGACATTGTATAGCACTTTCCAACCTAACCTCCCACAAGTAAGTCACATTAATACTGGAAGACAGTTTCTTTTTTTATTCAGGGATATGTATTACTGGGTATATAAGAAATAAGCATGGAGGGCAGACTAATAAATATTCGGCTGGGTATCAAACAAATTAGAAGAGCACAATGGGTTCGTATTTAATGCAGTACCATAAAGATATTGGGATCCTAGATTTCATTCCCACCAGATTTACATAACGGTTGAATGTCATCCAATATTTGTGTGGATATCAACCCTTAGAATGTTGTTGACAGGTGAAAGGATACTATATATGAAGATATGACTACTTTGCTGTCCTACCTGGTCTTAGTCAGTTTGGTTGGCATGCTATTCAGTAAGAATCAGTCAGTGACCCAAGAACAGTCAAATAAGAGAGTTTAATTATCTTCTCTGTATATTCCAGGTTATTGATTTGGAACAATTTGAACCCAGTGGCTCAAAACGGCCAGAAGTTACAATTTGTTAGGCATGGCACATATTTGCCTTTTTTTAATCCTTTTTTATTAGGTGTACTATAATTGGCTTAGGACCATAATAGGACCATAATGTTTTCTCCACTGGGACAGGGACTGATGTGAATGTTTTCTTATACTCTATAAATGTGTGTAAAGTACATAAATGTTAAAAAAGAAATGGCTCTACCTGTGTACTTGGTCATTTTGGTTCTATAGTGTAAAGTTATTTTCTATAATTTGAACATCTGTCACACACTATATTATAGAGTGCACATTTCTTAGCTAATTATCCATTAATCATTTACAGGGCAAGCTGGAAATGTGGGTTGATGTCTTCCCTAAAAGTTTGGGACCTCCTGGACCTCCCTTTAACATCACACCCCGCAAAGCCAAGAAGTAGGTGCTTCTACCTAGATCTTTTGCAATGAAACTTCATTTTTGAACATAGAGGCCAACTATAAGGTCACACAATACTAACAGAGTACTGTGGAGAAATATCTTGATAGTGGGGTACATGTATTAAACTATTAAACCAAATCTGAAAAAGGGAAGCTTTCCTTCAGCAGCTAATTGGATTTTAGCTTTTCTTTTATGATCTACCAACACCAACTTGGCCATGACTGCACAAAAAAGGAATAATCACATCTGCAGGTCCCCCTAGCTATATTTTATGCTGTATATTTTTTTTTTACCTGCCTTGTTCAGTTTTAAGGACGATCATGTAACATGGGGACCCAATTTGTTCTGTGGTCCTCAGTGATGCAAAGAGGGGGTGCGGTAGTCATCTGCATCAATACATTGTAAATAGAAGGTGCCATGGTGGTGTTCATTCGAGGGCTAGTTACACGATGCTCTGTACTCGTGGCATGGCCTAAGTCTTCAAGTTGTAATAATGCTAAGTCCCATTGAAAGAAGAGAAGAATTGATTAGACTGTTGTATTTTTACTCACTTTCTCTCCTGTGACAGTGGTCTTAAGGGTAAATACAGTGTGCCCAACACCTAAAGCAAAATAACTTGAAGGTTCTTACCCTTCAACTTCCACCTTTGAATCCAAAAAAGTTTGGAGCTTTTAGATACACTTTAAAAGTTTTCTCTATATGCTCATAATATAAATTAAGATAAAAATTCAAAACAGCCAAACTAAAGAAAGAAAAGAGCAGTACTTTTGTATTACGATTAGTATTGTACTGGCTATTTCTAAACCAAGCAACCAGAAAATGAAATTTGATGCACTTCGCACACCACTTATGTTCACTGTGAAGTGAATTGATTTCCCTTACACACACAATATATGCATTTTTTTATTTTTTTTTCAATTTAGCTAAAATGTCTTTGTATCCTTTAGTTATATTTTGCGGGTGATAGTATGGAACACTAAAGATGTGCTGCTTGATGAGAAGAGTATTACTGGAGAAGAGATGAGTGATATCTATGTTAAAGGGTATGTTTTTATGTTTAACTTTAACTTTTAAATATTTAGAAAGTATTCTGATGTAATTAATGTATTAACCGTTATATATTCACAGTTTTTTTTTAGAATGTAATTTATCAGCTCCTGTGAATATGAAAGACAAATGATAATTTGATATTTGTGGATGTTTGAAAGGCCTAGCTAAGCTTTAATGCTGAAAATAAAATGTGTTCATCTGTATTTATTGAAATATGAAGGCTGCCATTGCTGATATCTTATTCTGCACATCTTTTGGTGTCCGTAATTTAAGTTGCTAACTCTGTAGTAAGTATAGGAATAAGGAATTCTGACTTTTATCTGGAAAATATTTGGTCAGTGACCCAGTAGTAAAGCTGTACAAGAGTACAACTGGCATTTTTGACAGGAGGTTAGCAATGAAAGCTTCCATATGTCTTACTTGATTTAAGGATTTTTTTTTTTAAAGCTGTGCAACACAGAATCATCTTTTACATTTGACTGAACCTGTGTACAGTATTTTACACTGTAAAGTACTTTGCATGACTTTAGGATCTAGTGAAAAAGCTTCTCTGAAGAGCAGAGCCTGTTATAGTTGCAAAGGCTTAGGCAACCCCATAAAAAGGCCATAGCCTAAGTGCCCATGCAGACGGTGCTTGCAGGTTGACTTTTTTTTCTGATTATGAATTAAATAAAGGCAATTCAGTAAAAGAGCAGACATGGATCTCTGCACTGCAGCCTACTTGGTTTTGTTTATATTGGCTAAATGAACACCAGATGAAAACTGGCAATTGGAGATTGCGCCAGACCTGCGTTTATAGGCTTGAGAGCTTCCTTTCCTTGTTATTCGATTTCATGGCTGGTCTGAGAAGATTAGTATGTGAAACACACTTGTAAACACACACTCAG